>NC_070628.1:1028271-1218271 GCF_947347685.1 Pleuronectes platessa | reverse complement strand
GAGGACAGACGGCGGCGGAAACCCAGAACGTACTCAGACAAATTATCAGGCGGTTCTGAATCAGTCCATTGATCATGGAGCACTGACATCACCCCACGCACACGGTGCGCAAAAACAAGATCATTTGGACTAAAGCCAGTACTCTCATGCGTGACCCCCCTGGCTGCTAACATCAGCCACGGCAGGCCCTCCTCCCAATCGCCCCCTAACTCGACACAATATGCACGAAGCAGTGATTTCAGCGTTGAATGAAAGCGTTCCAAAGCACCTTGGCTCTGAGCGTGATAAGCTGTTGACAGATTTTGCTGAATTCCCAATTGCCTGAGAACGTCTTTGAACAATTTGGAAGTAAAGTTACTCCCCCGATCAGACTGCACAACTTTCGGTAACCCGAAAGTTGAAATAAATTGACTCAGTGCTTTAACAATTGCTTTCGTGTTAATAGAACGTAATGGAAAAGCAGCCGGGCAGCGAGTGGTCTGGCACATAACCGTGAGCAGGTACTCACAGCCTGTTTTAGAGCGAGGCAGAGGCCCAACATTGTCAATGATAAGGTGCTCAAAAGGTCGACTCGCAGTCGGAATCGGACGCAACGGAGCCGGCTTCAACGTCACATTGGGTTTCCCTGTCAGTTGACATGTTCCGCACGTTTTTACAAAACTGGCAACGTCGCGCTTAACTCGCGTCCAGTGGAAATAGCACAAAATGTGATCATATGTTTTCTGTACACCGGCATGACCAGCGAGCTTATCATGAGCGGTTTCGAGTACCAGCAGACGAAATTTAGCAGGCACCACCACCTGGACAACTGGATCACCAACAAAGCAATCGGCGTGAGGAGACCACTTCCTTAACAGCACGCCGTCTTTAACGAAGTAGCCCCCCCGCTTTATTCCGAATTTCATTGTCAACGAGTTCAAAGAGTGATTTCAATGTCTCATCTGATTTTTGCTCTTCTGCCAATTCCTCACGTGATACACAGACGGGATAATCAGCGAGCGAAAAAGACTTTGATTTAGTTGACTGCACTCTCTCGGTCTCAGTTCTTCGACTGGCAGAGCGAGTCACTACACATGCGGTAAACACCTTCGGATACTTTTCAGCACTCTCACCGGTGGACAGCGGCTCTTCAGTAACCACCAGAGGAGAAGACGTATCTGACCAGATGCGTCTACCTGCCAGCTGGTTCCCGAGCACCACTGAGATGCCATCAATAGGTAGTGCAGGCCGAACACCAAGCTCCACGTCTCCCTCCACTAGTTCACACTCAAGAGAGACAGTGTGCAACGGCACTGAAATTGTGTTTAAGCCAATTCCACGAATTAAAAGCGAATTCCCAGTGTAAGACGCATTAGAGAAAGGCAACACCGACCCTAATATGAACGACCCACTAGCCCCAGTATCCCTCAATATTTTCACTCGGACTTTATGACCACCAACAAGTGACACAAAGCCCTCAGAGATGAAAGGATCAAACGTCACCTCGCGGTCTGCCACACACGCAGAGGCGCACGCAGGCCGGTCAGTTGGCAGCTCCAAGTCAGGGATCGCAGGCACTGGAACAGCCAGGATCGAAGCCTCAGCAGTCGTGTTGAACGATTGAGCTTTCTTTGCTTTGAGCACTGGACATTGCCTTATCCAATGACCTCTTTCAAAACAGTACCCACACGTATCCTTATCCAGAGCAGGCCTTTGCCCAGGTTGATATTTTTGAGCAGACTGCTGCTCTTGAGCTCGAGGCACAGGTATAACGTTAGGCCATGATCGAAAATTACCTCCATCCATTTTTCTACGATCTACTCGTGACCGGTGCGTCAGCTCCCATTCATCAGCCAGCACGGCTGCCTCGGAAGCCGTGCGCACCTTACGCTCCACAATGTACGTAGCTACACCTTCGGAGAGCGTGTCCTTATACTGCTCTAACAAAAATAGATCGATCAAATCATCCACTGTAGTAATATTTTCGGATCTTCGCCAACGAGTAAACTGCAAAGTTAAAGCTCTCACGAAATCAACATTCGTTTGCTCGTATATCCTCCGCATATTGCGGAAACGAAAACGGTAAGCCTCTGGCACCAGTTCGTATGCTTTCATCACTGCAGTTTTCACCTTCTCATACACCTGACTGTCTGCCACAGACAGTGCCGCATAGGCGAGCTGAGCGCGGCCGGTGAACACACACTGGAGGAGCAGAGTCCTCTCCACGTCTGACCAACTGTGCGCATCAGCTACCCGCTCGAACAATTGAAAAAAAGTGTCCACATCAGCCTCTCTAAATGGTGGAACTAAACAAATCTTCTTTTCAACGTTCAATCCAGTAGGTGACTGTCCACCTGGCATTCTACCATCCCGCAGCAGATCGATGCTGCTCTTGATCCAGTTTTATTTTCTCAAACTCTTGTGTGAGACGGATTTTATCAAGCTCCGTCTCCCTCTGCATTACAAGCAGAGCCTTTTGCTCCTCAAAAGTAAGCGCAGTGTTGCCAACTTGGCGACTTGGTCGCTAAATCTGGCGACTTTCCAAACCCTCATGGCGACTTCTGGTGATATTAGAGACTTTCTGGTGTTTTGGAGACTGACGTGAAAGCACGTATCGTTCTGCAGTGACTGTCCTCAACGAGCAGCGGGTGATGCCGTGAGCCCCTCCGCCATCCCAGCGCACTCACAGGCGGTCAGTCTCCCAGTAGCCTTGCGCAGCAGTCCCAGCTGCAGTCAGAGCAGAGGAGACCCACACTCCGCGTCCTCCAGACAGCAAATTAATCGCTGATCCTGCCCTGGCTTACAGAGCGGGATGTAAGTGTCAGTGTATCTTCACTGTCACTGGAAAACATGAGTCATGTTGCAGAGTCCACATCTCTCGTGTGGAACGTGGTGAAACTGAAAACTGAACCAAACTTAAGAAGAAAAAAATAAATAACTTGCTCTGCCATAGTATCTCTTTTGGATCATTTTGCCGGTCCCAAGGCGGATAAAGGAGGAGGGCTGGAGGTAGAGCTAGAAGTTCCACCCCACATATCATTTTGATTAAATTGATATTCTAACATTTAACAATACAGGACAAAATAGATTTATGTATGTGGGTCTAGATACAGCATTAAAGTCATGAAGTTATTTTGAGAAGTGATGGCCTATTTCTATGGCAAGATAAAAAAAAAAAGAATCAACAGAAAAATACGGAAGCGTATTCCATTCACTTTTATTTTTTATTTTTTGGGGCATTTATCTCCGAGATAATTATCTCAGAAAAACCGAATAATTTTCTTTGTGAAGTGAATGTAATATGCTTCTGCAGAAGAAAGCTTATTTTAAGTTCCAAACATATTTAGGGTGTTTTTCTCTCACTTTCTGTACGTCCTATAGCGACCATTACATTATGCAAATTAGGCGATGACGTCATTTAGCGACATCTAGCGACTTTTAGGACAGCCAATAGCTACTTTCCTTACTGAGGAGTTGGCAACACTGAGTAAGCGCGTGTGGCGCCGGTGGCTCAGATGGTGCCGCTGTAGTTGTTAGCACCTGCTGATCCACTAACCGGCCACCACTACGCACCTAACTCTCTCTTTTAACCTCCTTTGTAATACGGAAACGACGATGTCATAATTGTCACCTCGATTAACTGCTCCTTTGTCATTGAGTTTAATAACTCAGCTGACGGAGTCTGGATAAAAACAGTCACAATTTTTGAAGTCATATTCCCCAATTAAATTGTGACCTGCTATTGAGATCAACAAATGACCCGACACCTGTATAAACAGTAGACCCTGCTCCTCTTCAGGTGACGTGAGACCGGGGATTTTAAGCACCGAGCCCGTAAATCCGAAAGAGCCACCGCTTGATAATGGCTCCACGGAAATCGGAAATGCCCCCGAGACGACCGCTCCAGGTCCCTGTCACCCAAAAATAACAAACAAAAATAACAAACCACGCATCCGAAGACACGCACTAATCTTATCTCAGGTAATTTATTGATCCAATTTTCCAAATCCAGGTTCAATCAGACGAAATAACACGACGACGTTTACTCACCCCTAATTATCCAACTTCACTACAAACTGGCGTTTCTTTCTTTCTTCTGGACGAGCCCCCATATGTCACACCCAGAGTATGAATGACACGACAGAGCGGACGGTAGTTTTACCAGGTTCCAGGATGGGTTTATTGTAGAATCTCAGAGGTGCAGATATTCAAACAAAACAAGACAAAACGAATGCTCAGCACGACCCCCCCCCCCCCCGGTGCTGGCCAAGCCCCCCCCCCCTCAGCCTGTGTCTGCTGCAGGTCGAGCCCCCCCGAGGAGGAGGAGGAGGAGCCAGAGCTTTCAAGGAGTCCGGTGCACCTGCGTACCAGGTGCACCCAGTTACGGCTCGTTACCTCCAATCAGCAGCACTGCACACGGAGACCAGGGACACAAACAGAGGGTTAGACACCTGTCATGGAAAGGTACAGGCCAGCAGGCCGTCACAGTGTGTGTGTGTCAGTGTTTGTGTGTGTGTGTGTGTGTTTGTGCGTGTGTCAGAGGTGTTTTAACAAAGAGTGGATTTACCAGGGTGAGGGTCACATGATCACGTTTTGTATGAATGTTGTGTTTTCTGATTTAATTCTCACAGATTTGATATTTTCTTTAATTACAGACTCAGTGGTTGTGGACTCTCAGAGATTCACTGTGAAGTCGTGGCCTCAGCTCTGAAGTCAGACCCCTCACATCTGAGAGAACTGGATCTGAGTGGAAACTACCTGCAGAGTTCAGGAGTGAAGCTGCTGTGTTCTGGACTGGAGAGTCCAAACTGTCGACTGGAGACTCTGAGGTCCTTAAATCCTTCTTCACTTTTCAGACTTTCTTTCTTATTGGGTCATTATTTATTTAAATTGTCTCAGTTCTGCTCTGCTCACTGTCCCTCAGTCATCTGTCACTCACCCAGCCTGTCAGTCACGTCCACCTCATCAACTCCATTCACCTGCACTCACCTGCTCCTGATCACTAAGAAAGTGTCAGTAAATAACATGTGGACTGAGGCCGAGCACTCGTCCTCCTCAGGTTTTCAAAATAAGACACATTCTTATTGAAACACGTTGGACAGTTGATAAGTATAGAAACAAACAGGAAGTGACATCAGGAGCCATCCCTACTTTAAACAGTGTTTAATTACACAAACCTGCTCAGTGACCAACACACAGAGAAGAAGCTGATGAATGAAACAATGGTCCAACATGTCTGATCTGATATTTATCTTCAGGTCACAGACTGGACTGAGGTCAGCAGCATGTTGAGAGTCTGTGTTGACATGATGACGATCCACAACAACAGGAGGACACATTCTAATATTCATATTTCTTTATCCAGGTTGTGGAACTGCAGTCTGTCAGAGATCAGCTGTTCTTCTCTGGCTTCAGCTCTGAGGTCAAACCCCTCTCATCTGAGAGATCTGGATCTGAGTGGAAACAACCTGCAGGACTCAGGAGTGAAGGAGCTGTGTGGTTTTCTACAGAGTCCAACCTGTCGACTGGAGACTCTGAGGTCAGTTCACTGACTGACTTTTGTAGATCTCATATCTATAAAACAGCATTTATACCCAATTTATCTCATTTAATTCTAATTTAACACAATTCCTCTTCATACATAACTTGAATCCATTTATTAATTAATCTGTGACATTTTAAATATTCAGCTACTTGTTTAAACACTGAGTTTAGTTCTGGATTTCCTAAACTGATCTGCAGGACAGAGACCGGGTCCAAATAATCTATTTGTACTGAATCAGGATCAGTTTTTAGTCCAACATGTCTGATTTCATATTTATCTTCCATGTTATGAGTCTGTGCTGACATGAATATGTTTCTGTTATTTTCACACATGAACTCAGTTTAATTTACAGTTAAGTTTTATTTCTTTATCCAGGTTGATGAACTGCCTTCTGACAGAGATCAGCTGTTCTTCTCTGGCTTCAGCTCTGAGGTCAAACCCCTCTCATCTGATAGAACTGGATCTGAGACTAAACGACCTGCAGGACTCAGGAGTGAAGGAGCTTCTTGATCTACAGCAGAGTCCAACCTGTCGACTGGAGACTCTGAGGTCAGTAGATGGTTGGAGTCAGTCCACACTGCTTTCATCAGTATGTTACTAAACACAGTCAGTGTCACAGATCCAGGGTCTGTGCTACCAAGCAGGATTTGTGGTTATCAGGTTAACTTCAGGTTTAGTTTTTTCAGTTCTACGAAGCTCGTCCACTTCTTAACCAGGTCAATCACCATGGTAACTTCTGATGAACAGCTAACCTGCTCCAGGTTCAGTTGGAGATCAACCAGTATAGAAGCTCCGCCCACTGACCACAGTGACTCTACACTGTTGTGTGGTGCTCACTCTCCTTAAAGGGACGGATAAGGGAAGTTTAAATCAACGTCTGGTTGGTTCAGTTGATCTCTAACTCACCCAGAACATCTCAATGTCTCCAGACTCATCCTGTCCCCAAAACACCAGATGACCTCAGCTTCCTGGAGACAGGTCCATGTGTGTGTCCTCAGAGACAGTGAGTGTCCTCAGAGACAGTGTGTGTCCTCAGAGACAGTGTGTGTCCTCAATGTCAGTGAGTGTCCTCAGAGACAGTGTGTGTCCTCAGAGACAGTGAGACAGTGTGTGTCCACAGAGTCAGTGTGTCTCCTCAGAGTCAGTGAGACAGTGTGTGTCCTTAGAGACAGTGAGACAGTGTGTGTCCACAGAGTCAGTGTGTCTCCTCAGAGTCAGTGAGACAGTGTGTGTCCTTAGAGTCAGTGTGTGTCCTCAGTGACAGTGTGTGTCCTCAGTGACAGGGTGTGTCCTCAGTGACAGTGAGACAGTGTGTGTCCTTAGAGTCAGTGTGTGTCCTCAGAGACAGTGGGTGTCCTCAGTGACAGTGAGACAGTGTGTGTCCTTAGAGTCAGTGTGTGTCCTCAGTGACAGTGTGTGTCCTCAGTGACAGTGAGATAGTGTGTGTCCTCAGAGTCAGTGTGTCTCCTCAGAGTCAGTGAGACAGTGTGTGTCCTCAGAAACAGTGAGACAGTGTGTGTCCTCAGAGAAAGTGTGTGTCCTCAGAGACAGTGAGATAGTGTGTGTCCTCAGAGTCAGTGTGTCTCCTCAGAGTCAGTGAGACAGTGTGTGTCCTTAGAGTCAGTGTGTGTCCTCAGTGACAGTGTGTGTCCTCAGTGACAGGGTGTGTCCTCAGTGACAGTGAGACAGTGTGTGTCCTTAGAGTCAGTGTGTGTCCTCAGAGACAGTGGGTGTCCTCAGTGACAGTGAGACAGTGTGTGTCCTTAGAGTCAGTGTGTGTGTCCTCAGTGACAGTGTGTGTCCTCAGTGACAGTGAGACAGTGTGTGTCCTTAGAGTCAGTGTGTGTCCTCAGAGTAAGTGTGTGTCCTCACAGACAGTGAGACAGTGTGTGTCCTCAGAGTCAATGAGACAGTGTGTGTCCTCAGAGTCAGTGAGACAGTGTGTGTCCTCACAGACAGTGAGACAGTGTGTGTCCTCAGAGTCAATGAGACAGTGTGTGTCCTCAGAGACAGTGAGACAGTGTGTGTCCTCATAGTCAGTGAGACATTGTGTGTCCTCAGAGTCAGTGAGAAGTGTGTGTCTTCAGAGTCAGTGTGTGTCCTCAGAGACAGTGAGACAGTGTGTGTCCTCAGAGTCAGTGTGTGTCCTCAGAGACAGTGAGATAGTGTGTGTCCTCAGAGACAGTGAGATAGTGTGTGTCCTCAGAGTCAGTGTGTGTCCTCAGAGACAGTGAGACAGTGTGTGTCCACAGAGACAGTGAGACAATGTGTGTCCTCAGAGTCAGTGTGTCTCCTCAGAGTCAGTGAGTGTCCACAGAGTCAGTGAGAAGTGTGTGTCCTCAGAAACAGTGAGACAGTGTGTGTCCTCAGAGACAGTGGGTGTCCTCAGAGACAGTGAGACAGTGTGTGTCCTCAGAGACAGTGGGTGTCCTCAGAGACAGGGAGACAGTGTGTGTCCTCAGAGACAGTGAGTGTCCTCAGAGACAGTGTGTGTCCTCAAAGTCAGAGCATCAGTGTGTGTCCTCAGAGTCAGTGTGTGTACTCAGAGACAGTGTGTGTCCTCAGAGACAGTGAGTGTCCTCAGTGACAGTGTGTGTCCTCAAAGTCAGAGCATCAGTGTGTGTCCTCAGAGTCAGTGTGTGTCCTCAAAGTCAGTAAGACAGTGTGTGTCCTCAGAGACAGTGAGACAGTGTGTGTCCTCGGGGACAGTGTGTTTCCTCAGAGACAGTGAGATAGTGTGTGTCCTCAGAGTCAGTGAGACAGTGTGTGTCCTCAGAGACAGTGAGACAGTGTGTGTCCTCGGGGACAGTGTGTGTCCTCAGAGACAGTGAGACAGTGTGTGTCCTCAGAGACAGTGAGACAGTGTGTGTCCTCAGAGACAGTGTGTGTCCTCAGAGACAGTGAGACAGTGTGTGTCCTCAGAGACAGTGTGTGTCCTCAGAGACAGTGAGAAGTGTGTGTCTTCAGAGTCAGTGAGACAGTGTGTGTCTTCAGAGTCAGTGTGTGTCCTCAGAGACAGTGAGACAGTGTGTGTCCTCAGAGTCAGTGAGACAGTGTGTGTCCTCAGAGACAGTGAGACAGTGTGTGTCCTCAGAGTCAGTGAGACAGTGTGTGTCCTCAGAGACAGTGAGACAGTGTGTGTCCTCAGAGTCAGTGAGACAGTGTGTGTCCTCAGAGACAGTGAGACAGTGTGTGTCCTCAGAGACAGTGAGACAGTGTGTGTCCTCAGAGACAGTGAGACAGTGTGTGTCCTCAGAGACAGTGAGACAGTGTGTGTCCTCAGAGTCAGTGAGACAGTGTGTGTCCTCAGAGTCAGTGAGACAGTGTGTGTCCTCAGAGTCAGTGAGTCAGTGTGTGTCCTCAGAGTCAGTGAGACAGTGTGTGTCCTCAGAGTCAGTGAGACAGTGTGTGTCCTCAGAGTCAGTGAGTCAGTGTGTGTCCTCAGAGACAGTGAGACAGTGTGTGTCTTCTTCTCTTCCACTCGTCTTGTTAGTAAACAACAGATTCAGATCTCGTGGCCTCGAGTTATTTATCTCGTTCACACGTTATTATGTCGTGGTCACGTAATATATTTTGACCAGATGCCACCAGGGGGCGCTGTAACTTACACAAGCTGGACCACAGCTGACAGCCTCACACGAGGGACAGAGACGGTGTCGTCTTCATCTGATCTGAGACAGTTTGTCCTCTCAGTTCATCAGTGAAGAACTGATCAGGTGGATCTTTGTCACAGCTCTGAGATCAGTGGGACTGAAGCCTCTCCTCATCACATGGTAACCAGGAGCTCTTTATACAGAGCAGAACCTCTGCTGAGGTCCATCTGTCTCCTCTGGTCCCAGTTTGTCAGAAGCAGATGTTCATCAACACACAGTGAAACATGGCTTCACCTGTAACAGCAGTAAATCCACCTCTCAGGTGTCCACTCTGCACTTTGACATGCAGAGGACACACACTGAGCTCTTAGCGTGTTCATTCCAACACGTGAACATGAAGCAGAGAGGAAGCTGCTCCACCTCTGAACAGGACTGAAGTCCCTGCTGCTCTTTCTACTGGATGAGCTGCATCACTGACTCACAGCTGATGAAGTGAGTCTCTGTGACACTGATGTCTTCTTCTCTCAACAGGTGGAGCTGAGTGTGAAGAGGACAGTGTGAAGAGGACAGTGTGAAGAGGACAGTGTGAAGAGGACAGTGTGTGTGGACGGAGGCTGAGCTGTGTCCTGAGGATCCAGAGGCTGAAGCAGCAGCAGCTTGTGTGTAGTCTCCAATCTACACAACCCCTAATCTGCATGTGTTTGTGAGATGAAGCCGGAGCACCTGGAGAAAACACGGGGAGAACATGCAGACTCCACACAGGAAGACCCCATCTGAACCGGATTCAAACCAGCAACCTTCCTGCCCAGATTGTGTTTATTCACATGAAGAATGTGTTTATTGAAATGACACAACACAAGCAGAATATATAAACCCTCTATAAAGAGTCACATACAGTGTGTTTAAGTTTGTCTTTATTATTGTCCACCTTTGTCCCTCAGTGTGTCTCCATGTGTGTTGAACCACATTCTGTGTATATGTTTGTTTATGATCTTAAAGTTCCTGGATTCACGTCACAAATTGATTTAGTTCAACACAAAGTTCAACACATTGAAATCACTTTGAGTTTAAAATCAGAGTTTTGTCTTTGACACAAAAGATCAAAACTCTGGACTTAAAAATGGGACGTTTTCATTTCTGCATCAGGTGCAGAGCGGTGGTGGCTTTTCTACTTTTGACCCACAGGTGGCGCTGCAGTATAACAGCAGCACATCCCAGTCAAAGCCTTTATATTCAGTCTATGAGTCAAACACATGGATCATTTCCTCTGTGACAAACCAGATGTAACGAGAAGAAAAACATCTCAGAGAGAAAAGTTCTGTTTCTACTTGTCTCTGCTTTAATGCTCAATAAACATCCTTCCACCGACTTCACTGGAATCATGACTCAGCTTTTCTTTCCTCTTCAAACAAACTGGTGGAAACATCTCGTCCTTGGTGCAGGTAAAAGAACAAAATCACCAGTTTGACATACTGGAAACCAGCAGAAGAAAAGTGAAAGAGACATTTACAGAATGAAGAAGAGTCGATGAAGAGCAGAGCATCTTTAAGTCAATGAGGAAACTGTTTCATAAACATTTTACCATATTTAATAGAAAACTGACCCAAGGAGAGGTCATCATGTGACTTTGTGATGATCCTCAACACACGTGTGTCAGTGTAACATGTGACTGTGACGCCATGTTCATGAACACGCTGCTCTCACATCTGTCAGCAGATGTTGAAGCTCTGAGGTCCACTTCCTCTGCAGCAGAGTGAGACCATCATCTCTTCATGGAGCTGTGCACCAGGCTGGTGTCATGTGACCAAACACAAAGTGTGAACAACACGTCTCCAAAGGATCCGTTAGAATCCATCAAACACATTTATGGGATAAACTTTATACTTACAAGGAAAAGCTTGTGCTCGTTATGAAATTCTTCATCTGATCAATATGTCTCAATATAAACAGCCTGACAGCAGATCAATACATTTATTTATGATTCTTTATCAGTTGATTTCATTCATTCACCAAACAGTCAGTGATCACTAGCGGTCCGTCCACACATCTGTCCACGCAGCACGGGGTGGACAGATGTTGTTGTCATGTTAATGTGATGAATTTCAGTTTTTCTAAAGATGCATCTCAGAACTACATACATTAAACTTCAGGTCACTAACTAACCAGCTGCAGGATTTGAACCCTCCACATCATTCGTTTTGTCAAATCCTCATGTGCCTCAGGTCCCCCCCCCCCCCCCCCCCCCCCCCCCCCGTCTCGTTCTGGATTCCCCCCCTCCTGAACAATTTGCCCGTCCCTGGCCTCAGCCAAAACCGCGCTCGCCAGTTTTTTTCCAAACCTCAGTCCAGAGCCCATCTTCATCAGCCTGACCAGTTATTACAATAATCCAATTAAAACTTCATCTGTGTTTGTGCAAATTGAGTCACAGCAATTTAATATCCCCAGCACATTTTTTATCTTGTTGGCAGCAGAGCTCCTCATCCTATATCCAGTTGAATTGAAAATATATAATAAACTAGACTTGGCTTGCTGTGTGTGGGCAGAAGGTAATATTCTATTATGGCCAAATAGGAATTGATGGAGCGGCTGCATGAGGCGAGAGGAAAAGTGTTGCTCCTCACAGGGAAGGTCTCTTTATTCCTCCTGTCCCTTCTGCAGGGCAGCCGGAGGTCGAGTTCATCAAGAGAGGAGCCACCGAGGAGCTGGAGGAGAGAGTCACTGTCCTGCTTGAGGACACTTCAAGGTCCTGCAGAGCTGAAATAGAGCTTCACTGCTCTCTTTCAGACTCACACTCGAGATGTGCAGCGACAAAGACACACAAAGGTCGGACAGACAAAAGGAAAAAACCACTTGGCGTCATCAATATTGAAAGTGCAGTGACTTTGTTGGGTGAAGCTGGATTGTTGAGGACTCGATGATGATGAACACGTTTCATCCATGATCGTGGCGAGTGCAGGAGTCATTCATCTGAGAGGAGGTGACAGGGGACTCGCTCAATGGAGACCGATGTCATTTACATTTTGTTAAGGCCGAGCTCTCGGTCGATAAGACCTTAATGACTGGATTTCCTCAAAAAGGTCAAAAGAGACATTTTGTGCTTTATTTTAAATGTTCTTTTCCTCCAGTGGTGTTAAGGTTTTTCTCTGTGTGTAAGGTTAGAAAGTCGTGAGAAATCTGGTAGAGGGAGATCATCACAACTCTGCACCATTGTGATCATGCACATAGAGCAACTAACCTCTGCCAACCCCCCCCCCCCCTTACAAAGTTGTGTTAAAAGAGAGCAGAGCCCAACAACAATAAAAAAACTGGAAACTGAACAAATGCGCATAATCAAAATATGTCAAATAACAAATACAGAAATCACGAAGGCAAAAAAATAGTATTCCATCCCAACATCACTGCAAAATGTCTCTGAATTAAATAGATGCGCTTGAAGAATATTATTTAGTCTTGAAAATATAACATAACTACTATCATTACTCATTTAAAGATTCATTTTTAAACTCCTGTAGCTAACAAACATCCCTGTGACTGGTTATTGTTGTTTCTCTTTCTGAAGATCCAACTACTGTTCATCGTGAAACATGTGTCAGAGAATTTGTAATTTAAAGTCACACAGAACTTCCTCCAGCGTCTGATGGTGTATTCTGTTTAAGAGCCTCTAAAAACCCAGTATAGTGACTTCCTGGAAAATAAAACTTTCAAATGGAAATGAGGCTTAACCAGTTCCCTTTGAGGAGAGGAATCTCTAAACCTTTTGTGTTTTTCTACCAGAAGAATTTTTGCTGTGGCTTCTGTCGGTGCTGCGACGACAGATATCGTAAATAAGTGACCCATCTGTCATCCCCTGATCAAAAACATTCAACTCACGCAGAGAGAGAGACAAATTGTGCTTTTATGGACAAAGTCAGATGTGAGGAAAGAATAATTTAAAGAAAATCTCTGAGCAGCTTATGAGCAATGTCGCCGTGTCCTCATTATCTTTTAAAGCCAGCGGAGGCGTCGCTGTCGCTGGGTTTTATTCCCCTTGAGGAACCGTTTACCTCCGACTGACTTTTCTTATTCATATTTTTTTTGTTTCCGTGCAAGTTGGAGAACGCGTTGTCTTTGTTGCTCATGAATTCTGCATCAGAGGAAGATGTTTAATTTTCAAATGTCACATTATTCACCTCCAAAAAGTGCAAACAACACCACGAGTTGGCGAAATACAAGAATTTGAAAGTCAAATTCATAATTTGTCACTTTTGAAGAGGCCACAGTTCCTGAATACTGGGATCCCAGTTGTTTATTACAGTCTGCAGCAGGCAGTGATTTATAATCTGAAAAGAAAGGTCTCTATGAACATATATGGGAAGAGATGAAGGTGAGTTTTCTCATAAAATGACTTTTATAAGACGCAGCAAATTTAAAATGCAGCAAATAAGTCACGCAAAACAATTGGGGGTAAATCCAGTAACTGGATGGCAGCAGCACAAACGATTCAAGTTGGTACATTTAATTTGTTGTTCAGTTTTTTGGTGATTATGAAAGTTTATCAGAACAACAGATACAGTTGGTAAGTTTTCTACGTTTCTCGCCTGGAGCAGCGGGTGAGAGTTGGGCTCAACCAGTCATGAGCCAGTCCCATTCGTTCATGGATGGGAAAAAGCAGAAATGTCAATATGATAATAACTGTTTAGTGACAGAAACCATCTCTGAGGAAAAAGAAGACGTGTATTTTGATGTTCGATGGGTTCATGTCCCATTTGCTAACCAGGAGGAGGAGGGGTTGATGAGCTATACTGCAGACGGTGGCGGTGAGGCGGTGGACTAGTGGCAGAAACTTGGACTATGGGCAGAGAAGGTCTCTGGTTCGACTCCGGTTCGACTCCACGGAGAGACAACAAAAGACGAACCTGGATTGATCTGTCCAAAAATCCAAGAGTCTCCCTACCCTGTCTAGTGCCCCTGAGCAAGGCACCTGACTCCCCCAACATCTGCTCCCCGAGCGCCGTACATGGTCGCTCACTGCTCTGTGTGTCCTGCACCAGATGGGTCAAAAGCAGAGGTTACATTTCCCTATCTGCATGAGTGTGCCTTTGCATGACTGTGCATGTGTTTGGGACGAATAAATGCATCTTAATCTTAATCTTAATCAGACAGCCACCAGGGGGTGATCCAGATTCTTTGGCTCCACTTTAGGGGATCTGTCATATTATCCATCTTTACAGTTAATTGTCATGGCTCGGGGGTGATGACCTTCATCTCCTTTGGCTTCCTCATCTTCTTCATCTTCAAATTCTATTCTCACCAAGAGAGAAGGAAGTCTCGATCCTAAACAGTGGGATTCAATTGAGTGGAAGTCTTTGTATGAGAAGTAGCGCTGGAGAGAATGTTCACATGAATCCACAAAATCCAGGGCACGCTCTCTGAATATTTCATGATCATTAAATTTCCCCCGGCCTGTAAATCAAATGACCAGATTTGAATTTGTTGTTATTTACCCTGTCTGTGCCTGATGCTCTTCTTCTGCTGTGCGAGTTGGGAGATCCCGAGAGGCCTGGATGAGAAGGTTTTGAGTCATGGAAGAAGTAATTGAATCTTTACGTAGGAGACGTGGGAGAAAACGAGAATAAATGACCCCCCCGCTGACCTGCAGGGTGCGTCTCAGGTCAACACCTGCTAATATTTACCTCCACCAGGTAACTGTAAAGAATACAGGGATCAAACCCGTGATGGACGGCTCTCACCTTACCTCTCATCTGCCGTCCCTCCTGTCAGCTCCCACAGAGACATCACTCCTCACCGGTGGGCGTGAACCTGAACGTACATCGGTCAAGCTCGCTCACAGCACGCCGGGGAGCAATTAACCTTAATCAGGCTTCCACTGGGTCGGTAATTCCAAAAGCAATCACAATACTCGTGACATTTTGACATTAAATGTAGACTTGGTGATTTGTTTCTTTGTCTTTATGCCGGGTGGACTTCAGGGGAATTTGCCTCGTGACGTGGCCTCCGAGGAACATCACCTCCTGTCTAATGCAAACCTTAAGCACCAATAACATTTGTGTCAATGGCGCCGGAAGAGCATCTTCATGAAGGAGGGTGATGTTTGTTTTCCAGTCCGCTCTCTCTAACGTGAATTTAAATTCTGCATTTAACCATGAACATTTGCAGGGCCGCCCTCGCTCCCTGAGGATTCGAGCTGTGTGTGTTTGTGTGTGTGTGTGTACATGTGATGTTTTTGAAGCCCTTGTTTGCATCTGTTCCAGTGCGCCGGGTTCATTGTGTATGAGCATTTATTCGATAAAGGCTTAGAGGGATTTCAGATGAATCTTGTTTTCTGTGTGTTTCACTGCTTTGGTGCGGAGGCTGGAGATTAGAAGGAGCCGTGCAAACCGCGAGAGGACGTGTTGGAACTCTGCAGGCGCCCTGTGCGTCTCTCATTTGACCTCTCGGCTGATTTATTTATGAATCAATTGGACCTTTCAGCTGTTCACATTCAAAGGGGATGTTTCTATAATCACTTTGAATAAACGAGTCCTTCAGTGACAAAGTCCTTTCGAGGTCTGAAGCTTCTGAAACGTTTCACGTGGTCTCCTATTGTCAGGGTTGAGTTAGGCAGATGGACCCAGGACGGAGAGTTTAAACTATAAGTGTCCTTTTAATTGGTAAATGTCCAACAGAAAAATAACAATAAAAAACATTGATCTCCAAAATGTCAAAACTGAAGCAGGAAGCTTATGAGAAGACGAGAACAAGCACAGGAGACGAAGAATAACGACAGGCATTAAGACAACGAACCGACAAGGACAAGGGGAAGCACAGAGACTTATACACACAGAGGGAAGGCATGGGCCATTGTGGAACACATGAGGACTGGTGCAGGCAATCACAGGACACAGGGAGTGGGCACAGACACAACTCATAAACAACATAAACACAGGGATAATCATGAAACACAAGGAGGTTCTAATAAACTGAAAACACTCTTCAAAAAGAGACGGAAACTAAACACTCTAAAGACAAAACCAGGACACCTTTGCAATAATGTCAACTTGAAATTAAGACGTGACATTAAAAAACCAGGTGAAAAATACCTTCTCTATGAGCATTTACATCCAATAATAACCTTCCACAGCCAGAATCCATTATATCCACAGGTCAGAGTGAGACGATCTCGGGATTCATCCTGTTAGAATAGAAAATGACCGGTCTGTGAATAGACACATGGAATTCTTTCACATCTCTCACTGACCCGATGCCTGGATGTGAACGCTCTGCCCACACAGGTGAGGAAACATCAATACCCTCTGTGAACGTTGCATTGTGGGTCTGACGGGAATGTTGCATGGACATTCCAGGTGCTTCTGAAAACCGGTCTCCTGACGGCAAGAAGCTTCTGATCTCTCCAGTTCTGCAAAATCCGGATCCGTCGGATTCGATTTGATCTTAATGACCCGAGTCACGTGACTTCCTGTCGCTCTGGCCTCTCTGATGGAGCTGTGAGCTGTGACACATTACCGGGAACGACCGGCGCCCTCATCAATATTCACTCCGCGTCCGGACCCACAACAAACAGATGGTGCTGCCTATTTTTTTTTATTTTTCATAAACCCAGCAGAAATTGTTATAACTCATGCATACAAAGCACAACACCGGCTGGAATAATGGGTTGTCGCTCTGCATAATGTCCACGTTTCTGATGGATTTGGGCTCATAATGGATTCTTAATTAATGCTTGTAAGTCTTGAAAGGAGCCAGCGCCTGCACAGACGATAAGGTGCTCCCACTGCCCCCCCCACTCACTTTCTGAAACCAGTGGACGTGAACGTGAGGACGGCGAGATGTTGATGGTGATGATCAGAACAGCTCTATTAGGATCCCTGTGTCTGTGCCGGCACCAGCCCGCCATCCATCCATCCATCCATCCATCCATCCATCCATCCATCCATCCATCCATCCATCCATCTGCGGCGTTCCCTCCTAATATTCTGGAGCGGGGGGGGGGGGGGGGGGGGCTTAGAGCATCATCTGTCTGGCGTGTCAGAGGCACTTGACATCACGGGCCCTCCGGCTCGCGGCTCAACGAGAGGATGACGGGGATCTGCCAGGCGACTCGGAGCCACGCGAGACAGAGCGGATCCATCACAAGTCTCCTCCTCGTGCACTTTAGAAAGTTAACCGCTGAGACGACTGGAGGAAAACAAACTGGAGCCGAGGTCTGAGGACGAACCTACGAGAGATTACTCGATCAGCACCGCGGCAATGATAGGCTTTGGCCCATTTACCAATTCATCCAGAGCTGGTTAAGTGGTGGGCTCGGGGATGATGGGAGGCAGAGAAGCACTTTCACAGATTCTGTGTAAAGCTTTTTTTTTTTTTTTTTCCGGCTCTCACAGACTCATGATTGTCTGCGTACTTCCTGGACCGTGTCGATTTTTACATTCGTGTGGATCAGAATTGTTTTTTTTTCAGAGAACAGGAATTGATTGAACTCTTTTTTTGTTTTTCTCTCTGACTTCCCTCTCTGGTGCAATCTGGGGGGGGGGGGGGGGGGGGGACTTGAACTCCTGCTGCGTCTGATGAATGTCTACACCGTGATTTATTTCCACCAGATAACCATAATGTCACCGACCTGTCAGATTGATTCACTCTGATCAAGGAGCAATTCCAGCGGATGCACTGAAACGGCTTTTTTGATTTAGTTTTTGACATTTTTGCCAATATGTCTGACATGCAATATATGCAAATTGCAGCTCTCTAATGAGCATCCTCTTCGGTTCGATTGGCTCAGACCTTTTTTTGACAGTCTCCACGTCTAATTCCTCTCTTGAAAATTGCCTTATTATTTTCCTGATAAGGGCACACCTATAGAGATGTCACTATCCTGTTCTCACGGAGCAATCACCCCGTCCGCTCCATTAGGATTTGAAATATCACTTGCACCTCTCCACAGCTTGCAGGTGCAGGTGCACACACACACACACACACACACACACACACACACACAGACACACACTGGAGCACCTCATCATTGTCATCTGGAGTAAAACTGGAATGATGGATGGTTTCACGATGTATTCAAGGCCTAATAGGAACACTCTGTCCCCCCCCAGCCTCTCCACTGTCCCAGCTCTGCCAGGAGGACTTGTCACATGAGGCATCAATACTAGGGTTTGATATTCTCCTCATCTGAAGATAGAACAACGACTGGTTCTAGTTACAGGTCAGTGGGACTCAGGTTAGCAACCTGTGGTGGGAAACGGGGGAGGCTCTGATTCCTCCAGCACAGTCGGTTCAGTTCGGGGGGGGGGGGGGGGGGGGGGGGGGTTCTCCCCGAGAGCTTGACAAATGAACGGCACCAAAACCTGTTACAGAGCAGCTGCACTGTGAAATTGATATTAATTCAAATTGATTATTCAATCTGGGACACACGGGTCATTAATTTCTAATCTCTCCCTTCAATCAATACTCTCGCTCCCTCTCAAGCATCTTTTACAGCTTTCAACTCTTGTTTATGAATCAAAATGATTACAACGATAGCTTTCCTTAATGAAAGCCGAGGCGTCGTTGTTTTACTGGATCTCAAGCCTCCACCTCTGAGGGAGAAAAGTAATCAAGCCGAGAGAAGAGGAAGATTAGGAGGAGGCGGAAACTGCCCGTAATGTTTCCAGTTAAATTTCTGTCTGATGGGTTTTGATGTGGGAGATGAAATGTGTTGTCTTTGTGTTTGTGTCTGAGCTGATGACAGATACAAAATATGTTTTTGCAAACACCACTTTGTACTTGATGATGATCCAACATACGCACGAGTAGACGTAAATCAAAGTATTTCACTGATAAATGTTCCTTCTTGAAATGTATCAGTACTTGAATTATGTTGTTAAAACACTTCAGATTATACTGTGGACAACAAAAAGTGGTTTCAAGCCAATGTGTCATTGTGTGAATGAGGAAATGATGCATTGTGTGCACTAAGTACTAGAGACTGCATATTAATATGACAGCACCCTTAAAGTGAAGCCAAATCCTCTTGATCGCCCCCTGGTGGCTGACTGCAGCATAGGTCATGAACCCTGCCTCATCCATGTTGATAGAAAGGACTTGGATCAAACTCTCCTGAGGGTTGTTTGTCATTGTCGGTGGTTCTTATCCCACCTTCTTCACTTTTCTGATTTTAATCACTTGTACAGGATTTACAGATGTGGCAACAGATTCGTTGTGGATGAAAGTTTTAAGAGTTGTCTTTTGGAGTATACTTGGATTGGTCACATTTCAAAAGTGAAACCAGTATGTACTTTAAAACCTTCCCACAGTCATGCAAAGCTTGTTCAAATGCAGAACATCTCAAGTTCCCTCCACCAAACACCTCCCGAGGACACAGGAAACGAACACAGTCTCCTTCAGGCACCGCCATTTGCCACAATACCGGCTGATTGGACGTTGATTGCGTTTGTTGGTTCAACCTTAATTACCGCGGCTGTCTGCTGAGCCTCTACTTCTCCCTGTGACGGCTGACGCGTGTCACCGGGAGGCGGTGAGCGGCATCATCCTGCTCGAGAGCCAGCGAGCCTCCTAATGATCACTTCCCTCCACTCCAGGCTGCTCAGGGATCTGGAGTGTTTGTGCGGCACCGGGACGTCTTTTCTGCAGAGTGCTGCCTTTTCAGGGGACTTGAGCTTCTCTTGACTCATCGTTCTCCAGGATGTGAAGATGTGTTTGGTTTTCTGAGTGGATTATATTACCTCAGTTTTTCTAAGTTGTATTTAAATATTGAGCGCCTCTGCTCAACTGCATGGAAATCTGCTAAATGTTCACTTTGACACAAACAGAAATATTTGCCTTGTTTTCAGATGATTAGAAACATAATTATCCCAGTAAACGTCTTCAGATCTGTATTGTTTTCATTTGGATTTGCGATTATAGATGTCAACAATCTCACAAACTTGTTTATTTATCTCGTTTGAACTCTACTGATTTCTAAGCATTTTTTAATTAAACTGGCGTCAAATGAAGAAACAAGGGAAACGGATGAAAACTGCTGTCTTGTGATATCATATAAATATTGATCAGTAGTGAACAGGACTTTTTCCTATGAACAGATTTTAATACTGAAGCTCTGAAAACAGGAAAACAATGGAACTAAGGTTTTCTGGTTCATGGTAGAAAAATGAAATTTACTTTAAAGTACTTCCATGTTTTCTTTGTTCTTGTGCATTTTAAATTGTTTGGATTGCATATAAAGAGTTTATTTACATGGTAGTACAACATAGAGTACTAGTATAAGTTTGTAACTATGTTTTCTACTTCTATTTAAATGAGTAAATATATTGTAGATAACGTTATTTTTTAATTTAGTGCTATAAAGAGCTGACGTACTGAACCTTACGTGTTTGTAATGTTAATGATAACGTTGGAAAAGTGGTGTCAGATGTAAGACATGTTTAAAAACCCAACAGGAACTAAACATTTGTTTTGTTCCACATCAACCATTAATAATTTCTTGCATCAGCAGCAGATTTAATTAATGGTAACTCATGCTCAAATAGGCTTCACCTGATTTGACCATCCAGCTTCATGTATGATTCCTCGTGTGGCTCATAACTAAAAAAAAGAAGCGGATGAGTTTTGAATTCGCGGCCCGGAGCTCATTTCAGCCTCAGGCTCCATTAGCTGGTGACTCCAGCCTTGATATTTCACATGATGCTTAAGCAAAGATGTGAACACGTCTCCCAGCGACTCTATCACCATCATGGAGTCACGACTGGGGCAATGACTGTAAAGACACAAAACCTAAAGATGGCTTAGAGAATGAAGAGTCATTTCATTTCCATCAAGCTCCGTTCACAGCTGATTATGCACGTGTGAAATACTCCGAAAAAGAAAGAGCCCAGTTGAAATGGCTGCACTGGTGCAGGATTACCATCATCTAAGGGTGAGTGTGATGTTGGATGAGCATTAACTCAGTGATACTTTGTTAAAGAGCTGCAGCGGCGCTTGGCCTCGGTCAGCCAGAGAAGAAACGATGTGGATTTCACACATTGACTCTGGGGGGTGTGGTGGTGGTGGTGGTGGGGGGGGGGGGGGGTGTTTGTAAAAAACTGTGACACAAATCAAAACAATTCACAAATGACCTTGTCTCTCAGCGGGGCCCCGGCCCTCTGATGAGGACATGTCACAGCAGAGGATGGTCTAATAAGTGATGCAGTGGGAAGCCTGGCCCGAGGATCCCTGGAGCAGTTCTTCTGTAATGGATGTTGCAGCGTGAGATGGCTCTCGTGGGCCCGGCTGATTAGTGTCGGGCCTTTTCTTGTGTGTGTTGCTGTCCATGCTCACAAAAAGTGGCTCATTAGGTGGAGTGACATCACATCCAATTATCCCATTAAAGCCCCCCCCCCCCCCCCCCCCGGTTTCATCCCGTGTCTAAATATGTGTTAGCGGAGCAGAAGGGTCCCTCGCATTAATATTTATAAGCCTGATCGCCTATCTCGAGCTGATGAACAACACAAACACACACACAGACGAGCTGCTGGAGTTTATTCTGGAGTGTTGAACGCGATTCATAATTCATAGGGATGAATATGGTGGTGAGTCGGGGAGGGGGGGGGGGGGGGGGAGTGTTTCTCCTTCTCCTCTCATCCGTCTTGTGTTATGTTCTGTATTCTCTGTCATGTGGACTCAATGCAAATGTCCTGGTGCTCCACTTATTCTCCTCCTACGTCCTGTATGAAACCATATTTCTGTTAAAGCATTACAAGGGTAATCTTCTGGCTATACTGTGCACATCATTCATGACACATCACACACCGTACACCACGTGTAAACCCTGTGTAACACATGGTGAATCCAGTATTGTGTTAGATTACCTGAACGCAGCATCACCTGAAACATGGAGAATCAGAAGTAAACAGAATCTTTCTATAATTCGGTGTGTGTGACCTTGGGTTGCGTCTCGGGAACAGAGGCGTTACCTTGATGGCGGTGGAGGCGATCTGGATGTGGTGCAGCTTGCGCAGGGTGCTCTCCCTGTCGATGAAGTAGGAGGCGGCCAGCTGGTGCAGAGCCTCCAGCGTCACGGCGGAGGAGTTGCCCGAGTAATCGCTCACCTCCGCTTTCTTACTCAGCTTCCTCTTGTCCACGAAGATCGTCAAGGCCTCCTCTCCTGCACGGGGGGGAGAAGGGAGTGTGGTCACATCACCTGCCGCCATTAAAGGGCTTCAGAGGATAAACTCAGTGAACTGCTGAGCTGCACGACTCTGACATGAAATCAAAGCGTAGACATCTTGAGTGACTTTCGGTGTTTGTCAGTATCTTTGCTTCTAAGCTCTCGTTGCTGAGGAGTTGAAACGATGCACTTCCCTCAAATCGGGTGTTAAATTGTGTCAGATCTTATTTTTTACTCAGATTTTCTGAGCCTGAGTTTGCATCTGGAAAACTTCTCAAACCAGCACGTTGCTCATTTTCTCCCAATTTCACTACGATTTAGCTCTTTTCCGTGGTTTTT
This sequence comes from Pleuronectes platessa, assembly GCF_947347685.1. NCBI lineage: Eukaryota > Metazoa > Chordata > Actinopteri > Pleuronectiformes > Pleuronectidae > Pleuronectes > Pleuronectes platessa. Next base: position 1,195,668 of record NC_070628.1, on the reverse strand, counting down.
AAAACAACCTGCCACCTGCTCTGCTCGGAGACCGAATCCCAGGTGGAAGCAGCTCAGCCCGAGCTTTTCCTGTGAAGCACAAAGATATTTGACCTCAGTCAGGACATCACTCCCTCTATCAGCCGCCTCTGATCACAGCTATCAGCCCCTCATAAGAGCAGGAGCCTCGGTGCAGCACACACACACACACACACACACACACACACACACACACACACACACAGACACACACACACACACAGACACACACACACTTTGCTCTGAGTGCACATTCCATTTCTCATCGTAACGCAGCGTTAATGCTTCGGGGACATTTTTCTGCCGACGGTCTGTCTTTCCCCCCCGGCTGCTGAAGGGCGGCCTCTTAATATCACAATCTATTTATTAATTACATTAAGTCCATGTGTCTCTGAACACGCAGGCAATCCATTCAGAACCACGGAGGCACATCTCTGGCTGCAGCCCAAGACAAACTCCTCATTCTCCTGTTTGTGGCCGGGAGCCAGCGTGCAGGGCTGCAGCCGGGGGGGGGGGGGGGTGACTGCATTATATGCAACCACTCACACTAAACCTTTCCTAACAAAGGAGTCGGGTCTGAAGTAATTGGCAAGTGTTGCTCTTTGAGAGAAGATCTGCTCTGGGCCAATCCGGCATCTTAAATGAGTTTATTTCTCTCTCTCCGCTCAGACGACCATTAGCGCTCGTCCATTCATCACGCTGCAGAAACAGGGAGAACTGGGTTACTGTGATTGGTGGTGGGAGCGGTGTGTTTACAGTACACAGGCGTTTGCAGGTATTCACACATCTCTGAAGAGGGATTTCTGTGCCGCCGGTGGAGTATTATTCTGCTGCAGTCTGTTATGCAGCTACTTACTATGACCGAGTTCCTGCTCCACGTCCATCTGTTTCCCAGAGAAGAGCCGACTCTAAAACCTTTCATCAACACAAACTGTGGACTTTACTGAAGCCAATGTCATCGGGGGGAAGTGATTCCTGAGGACGTGTTTTCCTTCTAATGATCTAAAACACTATATCTGGCAGAAGCAGCTCTGACTATGAACCTGCTTCTTAATTTCATACGAGGATCATCACCTGAGACTCTGTAGTTGTATCATTGCTGCACTGACGTTGCAAGATCATCATGCATGAAGACCTTTCTGCTGAATTCTCATTTTCTGTCGAGTTCGTTGAAACGTTTAAAAATCAAGGGGAGAGAGAGAGAGAGAGAGAGAGAGAGAGAGAGAGAGAGAGAGACAGAGAGAGAGTTTTCATCCAACTCACAGAATTCATCTTAATTATCCGTCTGGTTACAGTTGATTAAATCCGCCAGCAGCGGTTTTATTTCACCTGGAAAAACTGACGGTCGCTCACTGACAAAAATAAAAAAAATAGAAATGCTTCTGTCTGCGTCTGTCGGCCAATCAGGGATCTGTTGTTCCAAAAATACAACGGATTTAGAATCTGCCACTATTGTAGCTGCAAATTGGAGACATGCTGAGCTGTAATGAGTTTGTCAGTTCCCCGGTTTATGAAATGAAAGAGTGTTTATTATTGCCAGTAAAAAAGACGGCATAAACAAATGTATGCAGTACATCGATGTGCAAGAACCAACATGTGTGCTCAGAGTTCAGTTCAGCACTGGGATCATGTCCGGTACGATTGATATGAAGGGATTTTTGGGTCCCAGGATAATTCAACTTTTCCAAAATTAAAGAGCGTTTACAGAATAACCCTCAGAACACCACGCTGTTATATTTATACGACAGAAACAGCAGGATTCCATCGTTTGTCCCAGAGCTTAACCGAGCAGACTAGATAATTACCAGCAGGGGGTTTGAAGATGATCAGGATCAGTTGCACGATGGTTTTTCTTCTCAAAACCAATTTCTGAGCAGTTAATTTCATTTTCAAAAGTTGTAAGACGGACACAAATTCTTAGGATTGAATTTTAGACTCTTATAGTCCAATGCTTGTTTACCTCCCAGTGTAGCTGACAACAGGAAGTGGGTGCCGTACTTCCTGATCAGGTTGTCAGTGACCATCTGGGTGGAGGGCCGGCGTCCCAGGAGTCGGATGTTCCTGATGAACTCGGGCGTCAGAGGCATGGGAGACTCCAGGAAGTCTCTCCTCTCCACAGCCAGGTTGTTCACCTTCCATCTCCCGAACTCCCTGCACACAAACACCAGAGCACCAACGTCAGAATCAGAATGAAAATGAAGTCATTTGTAATAATGGCACATTTGCTATTTGAAATTATTTATTAGACTTTTGTTCTTTGTAAAAAAAGGTTATTTCCTCATGTCCTTCACCTTCGTACTGAATTCACAGCACATGAGTCTGAAAGAGGCAAATTCACCCTCTCTGAATTTTATATATATACATCAATATCATATCAAACATCTTCCGAGAGAGCGAGAGACGTAAATTGAATCAATGTCACTCTCTGCTTTTTTGCAATGTAAGGAATCCCTGGACCGCCGCTGATAGAGAGCGAGCTGAAGTGAACTGATGGAGTGAGAGAGAAGAAGAAAAAAGAGAGAGAAACCCGGTGAAAAGACGTCCAGAAAAATAAAAGTAGGTATCGTGCACGACACAGACGACAGATACTTTCCCTCAGTGGCTGCGTCGTGTACATGGAGATGGATGAAGTCAAAGATGGAGCCAGAAATCAGGTCGTTCCTCAAACACAGAATATTGCTTTTACAATAAGGAACAAATGGTGAAGTTGCATTTTCCTTTTCCTCTTCTGACCTCTGACAACTCATCGACCTGACCCCGGCTATGAGTGCTGCTTATATGAATCCCTTGTGCCTCATTGATTATAATCTGTGTCGCATATATAGCCAGACCTGTCTCCTGGGCGCTGTGTCAGCACCGTGCACCCATTATCCTCCCGCTGTACCACCGTGTCGGGTGGGAGGACATGTTTTGCACACGGGGGGGGGCGATCCGATCATTAAAATGTCCGGTTCCACACAGAGGACAGATGAGGTGGACTTTGCAAAAGCCCAGATTTACTTCCTCATCAAAACCTGGTGTTTTCTGTGCGTAGGTTTCCAGCTCGGCTCCTGTTGTGAGTCAGGGAATTAAAAACCATGGAGTAACAGGGCAGCAGCAGGAGGGGGGGGCTGGGGGGCTCCTACCCGCTGCCTACATCCGGTGAGGCGGACATCACATATGTCTGTCCATGTCCCCATGTGATCAGCCCTGATAGGACTTTGCTGTTTTACAGAGAACTTGAATAATGCTTTGAATCCTTCAGAATAAAAGACTTTTCTTCCTCCATATCTCCGTCTCACAGCTTTTAAGCTCCTGTGCTTTTCTACTTTCATGTACAAAAGAAAAAAGAAACGCAGCACATGTTATTAAAGGGAAATAAACACACGAGTCAAACGCAGCTGAACTGCAGCCAAACTCGAAAAACCAATGCACACAACAATCGGATCAATAAAGCCCGAGCTGGCGTCCGTCATGCATTATTCCTCGTGTGTTTTGCAGAAAGCGTTTGCTCAGGGCGCCTGAGCTTTCTGAGCTGACACTGGATTCACCGGCGCCTTTTCTCACACTGTGCATAGAGTTATTCCACAAACCAGTTCAAGCTCAAGCTGTTCAGTGGGAGATTTCTTCTCTCCAGCACCTCCTCACTGGCCTCAACAGGCGGCGCGCACCGTGCATGGGAATCAGCCGACTCCGTGTTTCCTTTGTGTGACACTCGGTGAAAACAGTTCAGCTTTGAGATGCCGCTCGTTGAGTTTCCAGAGGAGACGTGTGCATCGCATCTGAAAAGCTCTGCAGAGTCAGATAAGTCACTGAAAGGAGAGGTGCACTGAAATATAAAGGCATTTTATTTTATGGGAAAGAAGCGAGGTGTTCATATTTCTCAAATTGAATAAGGAGCAGCAGCCACAACCACCGGGTTTTATTTAGAGCAATAAACTCAGTGGTCAAGCTTCGATTTCCTTAAGACGCATCCAGTGACGCATGTTTCTCAGTCATTTCATCAAATAATTAATAATATCAGGTTCCATCTTAAACCTTAAATCTGTGCTGAATCCTTTCATATCACAATTCATTCAAGTTTCCTTGTTCAATAAGACGAGTTAAACACTTAGTTTCATGCATGCACTTATCAATTAGATAATATCATAACATGATTTCTCAAGGATTTGTTTCACAGCCACAAATTCTCCACTGGCTCAGTTCTGCTTCTCAACATGACCCTCCTCTTTTTTAACAGATTTCAAATCTCAACCTTTTTTTAAGCCAAACATTTTAGAAAAGAGCTCTTTCACATATGAATAGTATTCTTTATTTTTTTTTTAAATTTCCATAAGGAGTTTTGTGCCTGGTGCAGCAGAGAAACAGCTTTTTATTAAAATAACTCTCAGACCTGAAGCTCACTGTAGTTTCTGCTGCTGCTGTTTTGTTATTTTTAAGTTCTGTATTTAATCCAGTTGACCATGATATTATTATAAATACCTTAAACACCATTTCACCAACTGCACCAGATATTCAAGTGTGTTCTGGGCGCCTCCATTCCCATTGGATAGTGTTTGACCACATGATGGTGCAGGTGTGAATGTTCCCAAGATGCACCGAGACAAGATTCTGAACTGATCGGCTGAACCACATTATGATGTCATCAGGGAAACAACACAATCACATAGAACACAAGTGTAAATGCATTTGTGTTGTCAACACACATGCAACGACAACATTGACATTGAATCTCTGCATCAGAGCACTACCACACATCTGTATCTCATCTCCAGCTGCTTTCAAAACTCTTCTTCCAAACTTTGAAAGATATTCAACCATAGTAGGCCCACACTGCATTGATCCCCTGCTGGTTGTGGCCTGCTACTACACTTTCTTTGTGCCCCAGGAGGACACAGCTGCTGCCTGCGTCCCTCAGGTTGTCCCGTCCTCATCGTCCCTGCAGTTGTTTGTTAATGAAAGAAACTTTTTGCTCGAGTCCTGCTGCTGTGGAACTCCCTCTGTGAGAGGAACTTAATTCTACAAACTCAGAACCCTGATTTAAATTGTCTTAAAAATCTGTTGGGAATCTATTTTTACTTGTTTTTATGATCTGCTCCATTTTACCAGATCCTGTGTCCTCTTTGTAAATCTTAATTATTTATGTGTTTTTTTTTTTATAGCAGCTGTGTGTTTTATCTGCTCTGTGTAGATAATGAGAATGAACAGATATTAAATTGATAGTTTATACTTAATGAAATTAATTAAAGCTCCCCAATTACTTTCTGATCAATTAGCATTAATGACAGCAGGAGTTGGAGCAGCTCTGTCTGCAAACTGGAACATGAAGCCGGTGTAAGTTATGATGAAGGAGGAGAAGTATTTAATTTTGTCATTTCAGTTTTGACGAGACACTAATGACTGAACGGCTTCTAACGAGGCCTCAAGAGTGAAACGTTAATCACGAAGGAAACAAGGATGAAACTAATCAGCAACTTCTGTCACACACACACACACACACACACACACACACACACACACACACACACACACACACACACACACACACACGCTGTAATGTCAGACTGTGTCAGTGCCTCTGAAAGAGTTGGAACTCATTCTTGATGGAAGCGTTGCCTCTCGCCCTGAGCAGGTGAGAACAGAAGCTTTTTCTTCTGATGGCCGAGCAGCAAGCGGCTGGACTCTGACCGACGCCCACCTGCTGTCACCACTGGATGAAAAGAACTCACAGCCAAACTCCAGCAGAATAAACTTGCTTCAACGGAAAATAAGTTCACAGAAACGATCAGCCGAGCTCAAGGATCCACATCTGTAGCTCCTCTTTGAGTTTGAAGGCCCGAAAACATCTCAGGAATCAGCTTCTCTCTTTTAATTTCAACAAAGTGACGGGATCCCACACGAACACACCATTCACCAACGTTTAGGTTGTTTCACATGACAGATTCCTGTATTTGTGTTTGGTCTGTGGTTTTCTCTCTGGACTGGTTTCCAGTAAAAAATAAGGTTGTTAGAACACATATTTTAATTTGGATTTGTAGAAAACTTGGTGAGATTTTTGACCGCTGCTATTTACAAGGTAAAAATCGACGTGGAGCAAAAAGTCCTTCATTGCTTACGATGTTTCTTTTACTCACGTTGAATTTGTTTACACAGAAACACCTCTTGTAAATCTTGCAATTTCACATTAATTGTCCAAGTCCCTACTTTTCATTTTGTCAAGCCCCAGTACCTGTACACGAGAGTCCAAGAAAGAAAGGACTGTGAGCAAAGTATCTGGGTCTTTGGATTGGATCCTGGAAACAACCAGGGAACTCTACGACTCTGGGACTTTATAATGTGCAGCCATGGAGAGCAGGACACCAAATGAGACCTGGAGCCACATGCTCCCCTGTCCGAGGACTTCTGAGCTGCTCGGGAAATGTGCACAACAAACAACAGGTTTGAGTTCAGGATGGTTCTATAAGGACTTTGGGGCAAAGATTCATGATCAACAAAAACACAAAAAGTGAAGGTGTCCCAACGGTCCCTCAAGGATCATTGGGAGACTTCCTGTCTGTGGCTCTGGTTCCCATTCTTAACAACAGGTGCACGGTGGTTATATGGGATATAGAGGTTACTTATAGAAGCCATCTGTTCCTTATGTGGATAGTGGGGTGTGAGAGCCACGGCGCTCGCTGAAGGGTTGTTTAGAAGATTTCCAGTCGGTGTTGGCTTCCTGCCGATTCTGTTCTGTGTGATTTTCATGGACAGGATTTCAAAGTGCAGCGTCCTGTTGCCTTTCCTGCTTTTTGCAGATGATGCTGCTCCGTTGGCTCCATTAAGCCGGGACCTTGGCTTTGCACCAGGAGGGTCAGCAGCCGAGTGTGAAGCGGCTGGAAGGAGAGTCCGGACCTCCAAGTCCGAGGTCTTCTTCACAACGGACTGTTACACCGAGCCTGAGATCCACGGACAGATCGATGCAGCGGCAGCAACAATATGGACGTGTTATCGAAGAGGGAGCTGAGCCGGAGGGTCAAGCTTTCGATTTACTTCCCACCTATGTTGTTCAGTTTTGGAAGTTGAGAGTTATATCCGTGATTCAAGTGGACAATGAGGTTCCTCCTCAGGGGGTCTGGACTCAGATTTAGACAATAGACAGGTAGAGGAGCTCGGACATCCAGAGGAAGAACAGAGTTTTTTCTTCACGTCAAACGAACCCGGATGAGGCTACACAGTCAGATCATACATTTGCCAACTGGTTTGATCCCAGTACAGATCCAGAAAAGGCTGTAGATACAGCTCATCTGCCCTCGAGGAGCTGGAGAACATTACTGGGGAGATGTTTACTGGTCTACTCTACTTAGCCCACTGCCTCTATTACCCGATTGTGGTCGTGGTAAAGAAAATGGACGAAGGGACATTGATAAAATATATCTCCACTGCTGCTCATTTAACGCAAACATTTAATGTGCAAGATAAATAGTTCAGATGTGTAAATAAGTACAGATGCTGTTAGAAGGAAATTAAATGTCATAAGAGAACTATTAACATCCTCAGACCTTTATTTTGTTGAGAATTCACCGAGGTCAAAAACATTAACAGAGACTCCACATAAATTATTTAAAAACGATTCTATTTTCATAACCTCAGTGTTACTATCATAACTGCTGCTAACAGACTGTGGAGTATTTGTGTTTCACCCTTTTATCTTATTGTCTGTTTGTGAGAAGCCCTTGAACTCAGTCAATTTTTAGCCATTTGGCAAACTTTGTCATGTGCTCTATTTTCCCCGACATAGTTTCTAAAGAATTCTTTTTATTTGTGGTCGATAAAAATGAGCGGTAACATTGACATTTAGTTTTTAAAAGGTATAACGGAGATGTCCCCCTTGCTCTCAGGATTTCATTCTAAGTAGTTCTTCTGCATGTCGAGTAATTGGCTCTTCACTGAAGCTTATGTTTGCAAAGGTTATTATTAAATATAGAGAACATGAAGCGAGACCTGCGGAGCAATAACCCATCTGAACTAGAACTAATTAAATGTGTGCTTGTAAAAATCAAGATTCTTTCTGAAGCCCACGTCGACTTCTTGATGTTTATAAAAAAAACAGAACATCTCTGATTGGACGCCAGCAGCGAGCTGAGTGTCAGGAGCACGTTTTCCTTCTGTATCACAAATCTGCATGGAGATGGATTTAGAAAGAGACAGTTATGAAGTTGCAGACAAATATAATAACAGCTGCGATTATAACAGATCGGCTGTGATTGCTTTGAAATGTCTTGGGGAGTGCGATGCCAATTTGTTTTTGCTCCGCTCTTGGCACTGTCCCCAATTCACTCACATAATCACGCCTGTGTGAGAAGAAAGGGTCGGGAGACGAGTTCCTCAAAGAGACGTCTAAGGAACACGTCTTTTAATTTGAAGGACTACATAGTGATGCTTTTTCAGAGAATATGAAAAAGCATATCTATATCTTTCTTTGAAGCAGCCACACAGAATGATCCGGTTTCCTTGAGGGATGGATGTTCGGATCTCATCGTGTGGGAGCCGCCGACAAACGTTCAGCGAGTTGAAGCGAAGCGGCATCGAACCCTTTCCGTCGGACGCTGCTCTTTTCTTTCCCGACTGTTGTGATCAGAGCGGGTTGAACAACCTTGGCCACGTGATGATGGATGGGGGGGAGTTTGGCCTTTTGAAAGGGTATACATCACATTAAACCAGGAGTAATGAGGAGAGCTCAAACAATCCAGATGTTTGATTCGCTCAAAGAGTCGAATCCATCCGTCGCACAACGCACCAGAAAAAGAGACACAACGAGCCGAGATCCGCAACACACACACACACACACACACACTTTGTTTTCCATCAGATGAGACAGGACGCCGCGGCACACGGCATTGAGCAGAAACCTCCGGGCCGAGAGGCGGGAAGTAAACGTAACGATGCTAAATGGCTGCGTGGAGCCCGGTGACCTTTCTGCTGACACTGCAGTATTCAGACAAAGCCTTTGACTAATCTCTTGCTCACATGTGTCTAGTGTCGCTATTAATCTCCACCTCGTTTCATGCCACGCAAATAAATGACCTCTTCAGATGGGACGCCGCGTCTCTCTCTCTCTCTCTCTCTCTCCCTCTCTCTCTCTCTCTCACGAGTTCCAGCAGTGGTTCAGAGCCGCGGCACGTTCTGTGGCTGCAGAGGAAAATATACAAGGGGGAGGGGGGAGGGGGGACGGGGGTGCAGAGACCAGGTATAGAACGAGTATTCTCCAATCCCCCCCCCCCTCTGTCGTTTCGTTCCTCCAGTTATCGTTGACTGAGATAAGCTATAGGCCCCCCGTCTTATCTTAAACCCCCAATAGGCCAAATGGTTCATCCTGCGGGGAGAGGGGGGAAATGAAATGGGTTTCACCACGGAGAGGATTTTAGGGGGGGGGTGCAATCCTCCCCAACAACCGGCTAAGTCATTATTATTATCAATTTCACTGCAGCTCGTGTCACAAGAGGCACATCGCTCTCATCAGTTTAACTCTGTCAGGACCGAGCTGTTGAGTTTTCTCAGAAGGAGAAGGAGTTTTTATTTTATCTCAGCTGCTTCATCCTATCTGCAAATGCACTGGTGTGGAAAAATAACAAAAGATCAGGAGAATAATACGGTTTCTAAATATTCATACATCACTTTTTACGACTGCAAATTAGATGACATCTGGTTTACCTTTTTTCTCTCCAGTGTATTTATTTGACGGCCATTGCTTTGAGTTAAAACCAACATTATGCACTTACACGATGCAGAGTGTGGTTATGATTGGAAAAGTTTTAGATTGAATCAGTTTTTCTACCTTTTGGGCTTATATAATATCTAACAAAGTTTATATTTGTGATCACGTGTAAAGGAATAATTCCCCCTCCTCCTAATGAAACTGTCTGGGTCCAAAAAAGGGGAAACTACCACTATTCCTAAGTCCAGAGGTATATGAAATTGGTGAAACAAAACTTTAGCTTATTCTTTCATAACTTTCCAAATCCATTAATCATCTGATAACCCGTAGATTTATCTGGTGACCCCTGGGAGGGAGTCCAGCCCTGAAGTCGGGGCCACTCCACCGTGCCACACTGAATATTAAGTAGTTACCATGAGCTGCACCTCAAACACACAACTGATACTTCATTTTCTGCAAAAAAAACTATTTTAAATTGTGGTGCTATTTAGCTGATAAAATTAAAAGTGATTTTCGGTTACTGTATTTTTAGATACTTAGGTACTCTAGTTAAGGATAGAAATAGTTCCTCTGCTATTGTGCTTTTTAAATCCTCCTTCATTTGCATTTATATTCACATATATTCACCGGTTTAAGCAGTTTAATAATATTTAACGGGCATAGCGAGTTCTCCGCTGTCGAATTGTATTCATAATGAATGAATTCTTGGTCCATAAAATAATAATCACAGACATTATCCCGGTGCAATATGTTCAGAAAAGAGGCCAAATGCATGTAAACACTCCCGCTCTCCCCCTGGTGCACGTGGCAGCTTTCCCTTGGCAGCGTGCGCCGTGGACAGGTGGCTAGAGCGGAAGGGCCACATTGTGTTTGTACTGGAACCAATGGATATGCTCTCCCATATCCAAAACACACACAGACACACACACAGACACACACACACACACACACACACAGATTTTCGGTGGATTCATTTCTACACCGTTGCCTCTGCGGCTCCAACACTGTAACTCACGGGGCAGAGTCTGGTAAATTCATCTTCTCCTGTCATCGAGCGTTCATGAGGATTTAGCAGGAGGTCTGGTCTGCACATGGACGAAGACCAGACCAGAAAATAATGGTGTCACTTTCAATCACCCTCTCCTCCTCCGCCTCCTCCCTGCGTTCTGCACCAGAGAGATGAGCCGCTCCGCCCGACGTGGACTTGTCACAAATGATCATTTACAGCAAACACAAGCTGGAGATTTATGTATCGCTGCGGCCGGTTGGATCTTCTCGACACGTCAGGACGTGAGCGTCTCACTTCATCTGAAATGCAGCTGCTCAGAATCTGCTGACACAACGAGATGTGAGCAAAACGCTGCTGGTTTTAAAAGAGTCAAGATTCAGGCACCTGCTACATGCTATCCGTGCAGAAGATATTTATATGTTTGAGTTGAGAGCAAAGTGCTGGATCCTCTCATGTTTCTGTTGTGGTCTTTTCTCCGTTGCAGTGGAATCATCTCCACCAGAGAGTCGCCTGCAGCGCCAACAAATTGAACACGAGTGAGAACCAAAGGAAAAACCTGAACGATTAACAGAGCTCGCTCAGGGTAGAATATCTAATGTAGCGTCTCTTATGACTTTAGCAAAAAATAAAGAAGTGATATTTGATATCGAGACTGAGGGAAAGCATTATTAGATTCTATCAGATTGTTCACCACAAGCAGCAACGTGGAGCTGCTGAGACCTGAGGGGGGATTTCAGGTGAGGGGATGAGGCTGAGGAGCATCGGTGAGAGAATCTGCTCTACATCCTCGATGCTCCTCAGAGAAGCTGCAGACTCCCTGAGGATTCACAGAGATCTGCTGCTGCTCCGTGTGTCTGAAGAGGATCTTCTATCAAACACCAAGCTGCTTCTCCTTTGATGGAGGTGAACTCACAGGGTGGGCACGTCCTGGAGACAATAACTAAAGATATCTCGTTGCTTTTTAATTCATTATGTGTGGACGCTAACTGATGCTTTGACACTGTGCTGTAATTTAAACCTTTTTTTAACTAATCCCTGGTTTGAAGTCACTTTACTGAGTTTATCTTCATCCATTTTTGCTTTAAATAAGAATTTAAATGAGTTTATATCAAATTATACATGTTTAAATATCTATATCGCCTTATATTTAGTATTTGTACATATAATCAACATAGAGCAAAGGTAAAAAACAACACATTTATAGATACATAGAAAGATAATTATTAATTCTGGATTTATAGAGAAGGAGGGATTAAACAAGTTTGTACTTGGCCTCCCTCTTTTTCGCATATTTGGCTTAAATAGTTTTATTATTTGTAGACTTTGTTTTATTTTCACCACATGTTCGAAATACATTAAAGAAGGAAATTAGATGGGAGGCGTTTCTGGGGGCGGCTGTGGAGGCAAAGCGGGTCGTCTACTACCCACAAGGTCATAGATTCAATCCCTGGATCCTTCAGTCCATGTTGAGGTGAACCTGAAGCCATCATGCATCCATCACATCGATGTAGTGATAGAGGAGCTGTATATAAACTCTATGAATGGATGAAAAGCTCTTTGAGTGGAATAGTCTTCTCCAGCAGCTTTCATGTGGAGGTTTGATCCAGGGACGATCGGCTGAATCCATTTAAACAAATCCATACTCTTTACTTTTCACACTTTAAATCACATTTTAACCTTGAGCGACTTTGCTATTAAAGATATTTAATTAGGAAAATCCCTTTGAGGACGTGTTATATTAAATTAATTCACAAATCCAGTACTGAAATTGACCCCAACGTTAAAAAGGCGAGTTCAGAACAGCACTGGTGGTTCATTTCAAGTTTCAAATTTGAAATAAAGTTTGACTTGATTTCGTTGACATCCCAGCGTTGTGTTATTTTCCAGTTGGCACGCGAGGGCTCGGCCTCGATGAGGAAACCGACAGGACGTGTGTTCCAGAGCAACACACAGCAGGGTGTCGCCCCCTGGAGAGAATATTGCAATTTCACAATAAAACAAACCGGCTGAATTTTTTATGAGCCAACTCCAGATGTGCGTTTCTGAAAAACAATCACCACAGCACTGAAATAAAGACGTTATATTATATCTGCTCAAACAGAAGCCACACAGCAGCTGTGTCCCTCTTGTCTTTGTTGGAGTCTTTTCCCAAAACATCGAACGGGACAGAATCCAAGTGAATTCAATTTGGGGAAGATTTACAGGCTATTTACTTTTTAGGTTAGTTTTTTCCTTTTAATATCATCACTATTAATCACTGCTGCATTGTGGTGATCCAGAGGGCCTCAAACGCCCCCCCCCCCCCCGAGCTGACAGGAGCCTCTCAGGGGGTTCTGTGATAATGCAGAGTAATAAGTACTAAGAGCTCACTAATCACTTGGCCACATGATAACACTATTAATCTCGCCGCTCCTGCAGCTCGGCTCCAAACGGGGCCGCCGCCTTTTGCCAGGGAAGGAAATATTAAACCCCTCTGACACGGCAGCCAATCGGTGGAGCCGTAAAACATCCAGATGCGAATCCAGAGATGTCAGGAACCCTTTCCGTCTCTTTCTCCCGAGGCCTGGACGTCGTCCTCCTGAATGACGACGGGTTTGATTCACGAGCCCGGCTCCTCGGATCCGGTCACATGCCGACGCCTCGGTGCGTGCCGCGACAAATCATCTGCTTCATTTTCCAGTCGCTCATTAACATATTCCATTCCCCCACCTGATCAGGTGACCCGCCCGGCGGCAGAACCGGTCGACAGCGACACGTCTGCACGTCACGCATTGTGATTCCGTGGAGGTGAGAGCCAGACATCTTGTGAACGCTGGCTGTGAGGAACCTTCCTGCAGGACAGGCCAAATACTGCAGTGTGCCTACTAAGCAGCCTGGAACGCACAGAGCACGTCCTCCCTCCACTGTGTGCACTAACATCACACATCCAGTTGTGTTGCATTTTCTCCCTTACATCATTTTGATGTCGCGATAAAAAAAAGGCGGGTAAATGTACAGGTAATAAAACAGAAAAGCCCCCGTGCAGCTGCAGCGTGGTTAATTAGGAGGAGCACGACCTCTGAGTGACCTTGACCTCGACTCGAACCTGCTCCTCCTCGACCAATCACATCGCAGCGGATGTCCACTCGCAGGTGGAGTCAGCCGGAGCAGAATACAGTTCACTTCCCCCTCCTCCCTCATCTCTATCATTTCATTTCGACTCCACCTGATTTAGCTGCAGCACATTTCAATGCATGCTGGGTAATTCTCTCCGCAGCGCTTTAATACGGGTCAGGTGAGGATCTGTATAAGTTTCTGGGGCCTGGCCTTGAAGCTGCAGGAATTCATGGTCCACATTAATTATGAAGAACACTTCTCTAAATCGAGCCTATATATTTTTCCTCTAACGAAGCAGTTGAGGATATATGCAGTGTATATCCTGTGTGTGCAGTATTAATGGCCTCATGCAGGGTTTCTCTCCCTCCACATTAAAGAATGATGCTGAATCCTCAAAAACCTCTTAAAGGTGTTTCTCCCCGAAGCCTCGTGTGGATCCCACCAAGAAAAGGTCTTAAATTATGGAGGATAACTATTGTTGTGACATTTTCACACGGCAGTAACGATGAAGCAGGGGTGAACTCCTCCTCCTCCTCCTGACCTACCTGTAGATCTTGTATCTGGTGGAGAAGCTGAGGCTGACCACGCCCCATAGAGCCATCAGAGGTGGAGGGGGCGAGGGGGGGGCTGCGGGCGGCGGTGGCGGCGGTGGGGGCGGGGGGGCGTTCAGCAGCCCTGGCCACTCGTCATTCGCTGGCTCCTCCACTGGGATGAGCGGGGGACCTGCATCACCTGAATGTCCCCCGGACACCTGCAGGGGGAGACAGACGAGAGCTGAGGACACGAATCAACACAGACGAGCATCATAGACTTAAAGAAATAATAAAAACTCTTCTGATCTGTTCCTGTGAAGGACTTTAACGACTTTATGATTGGTTTAGATTTTGTTTATATTTCTTTTTCCTTAATTATCGAGATTCCCAAAAAACTACTGGATGATTTGCCAGGAAACTTGATAAGAGGATGAGTCATGGAAGCTCCTCTCAAACTTTGATATGAATCTGTATCATGGGACAGATCCAGGATTCAAAAGTTTTCAACGTTTTAGAATGAATGTCTCTAGATGAAAATTTATTTTAATTTGAGGAGACTTATATTTATGCATGTGTGCAATTTGGTGCAGCTCCAAATTAAAAGAAACATCTGGATCTAGTGAATATGAAAGTGGTTTCATAAGTGGAGTGTTCATCCATTTAGTTTCTGATTGTTCCTGTTTAGCTTCTGACTTGTTCCCTCATGTTTCCTCTTCATTAGTTTGGGTCCCTTTCATTTCTCTTACCCTGTAAACCTGTTTTCATTTATTAATTTGATTTATTTGAAATCCAATGTCTCTTCCCCCTGCAGTCTGCAATGCGGGTCTTGTTAAATTCAAACCACATCACTAAAAATATTTTACAATATTTTGAGCTTTAACTGGTCCAATTTTCCAATTTTTCAAAAAGGTTCCAATCTGCATAAATACTTTGACATGATAAAATATCATAGAATAGAATAATTAGTTCTGTGCTATTATCAGTCCTCGTTTAGACAGAAAGAACAAATTAATATTTTTCTCCTGTGAGTTGAGACTTTTTATTGAATTCAACTGACAAACCTCATTTAATTAAAGAGATAAAAGTTTTGCAGGTTTGGTTAAAAACAAATGATTCTGATTCAAACTTCTCACCGGAGACAAGAGCCGCCGCTAAACCGCAGCTCACGATTCTATTTGTGAATTCACCCGAAATGTCGTGAGTTCCAAACCCTCCGTGACTCGTCTGTTAAGAATCATATCAACATGTAAATCAACCAAGTCTGTGCTGCGGCTGTTCCCTCAGACGACCTGCTGTTCACACTGAAGTCCGGGGCTCCTATCAGTCTCCATCACCATCCTGAGGCCTGTCAATCATCCCCCCCGCTGTGACACAATCCTCTGCTATGTGTCTGTGTGTGTCTGTGTGTGTGTGTGTGTGTGTCCGGGGGTTTGAGTCCCATTACAGTATTCCAATGACAATCTGTCAAGTTAACTCAGCCACTCTGTGTGTGTGTGTGTGTGTGTGTGTGTGTGTGTGTGTGTGTGTGTGTGTGTGTGTACACTTCAACAATCCTTGCTATCGCAGCCCACAGCCGACAGCCTGGGACGTGCACGCCAGGTGTGGACGTGCACGAGGAGCAGCTACAGATATGAGATGTAGAATTGAACACAGCGACTCGTTTAGCCACACATCCGGGGTTAGAGTGGAGCTCGTGGGTGGACTTTAATTTAGTAGTTTTAATAAGATAAGATTAACAGGCAATTTGGAAATTGATTCCGGTGAGACATTGCTTTCCCTGTGTTTGTGTGACCCCGGTGGGGGGGGGGGGGGGTGTGTACATGTGTTGGTGTGCAGTTAATTAAAAACAGGCAACGACTGGATTCTGATGCTCATACGTGGAGTTTTTATTGATTTGTCAAACCGCTCCGTCTTTAAATCTGATCTCTCCTCGTTCACAGGAACTGGTTTTAAGTCTCCAGTCGACCAGATGCCAGTCCTGATCCCAGTTTGGGGGACACTTCAAAGCGTTTTAGGTCTTTTTTTTACTTTCAAGGCCCTTAAAGGTTTTTCACATCGTCACAAATGCTTAATTTAGTCTCAGCTCTGACTCCGGCCTCCGGTCTCTGTGCCTCTTAAGTCTCGAGTCATGTTTGCGGAGCAGCGAAGTACAAATGAAGTCTCACAGTCCTAATTGCTGGGACTGGGAACAAACCCGGAGACTATTAAAACCTACAAAGAGCATAACTGTTCCCAGATAGACGGAGAGAGGAGAAGCTTTGAAAAGGCCTGGACGAGGGGGGGGGGGGGGGGGGGGAGGTAAACGCAGGAAACCGGGGACTCTGCAGCCGGGAGATAGAAAAGCTTTATGGGAATGAGGTGAACTTTGCTCGGCTGCTGCTCTACAATGAAATATGAGGAAGTGGATTAAACTGTTCACAGACAGCAACACACGGTTTGTCGGCTTTTACTACACCGAGCAAAGAGGTGGTGATTCTCTCCCCAGTCGGCTGGAGAGTGTGTTTGATTGTCAGCAGGATTGTGCAGAAAATAATGAACAGATTTACATAAGACTTGGTGGAAGGATGGAACCTGGGCCAAGAAAGAACCCTCGGAGTTTTGGCACTGATGGATAAATCAGTTTTCCATTTTCTTTAACATTTTCACCAATTTCCCGGGAATCTTTGATGGATCTTGATGGAAAATATCTCAGAGGTGATTGTATCTGACTTGTATTTAACGTACAATAACAAGTACAACTGAAAACTTGCAATTTCAAGTTGTTCACTAAGTGCCCTGATCGTATTTTGCCAATTTTTACATCTGGAATCATGTTTTTATCGATGTGCAGAGACTTGAAGAAGAAGGAAAAATTAACTTTGGTCCTTAAAACACGACAGAATAAATCCTTTTATATCCCAATGGGTCCAATCAGTCACCAAATCCAATCCTCATTCTCAAATTTTCAATTTTTATATCTCACACACTAGACTCGATCGTATGTACAGCATGATGGAAGATGCAGGAGTAGCTGTAGTAGAATTCTGCTCAGCCCTGCAGCACATAGTGACAATCTGCAGCCGTCCAATTAAATTACCACAAAGTCCAGCGTTGACTCAACTCTTTATTCAACAGATGAAAAGTTTGCAGCCACAAACTCTGCGTTCTCGGGAGAAGACCGGGTTCCTGTACGATGACGCATGATCATGTGTCTGTGCTGCAATAAAACAGACCCCAGATCACCTGTAGGTCCATGTGGTGTCAGTAAATCCAGATCTATTCTGAGCTTTGAATGAACATCGTGTTGAGCTCTACACGGTGCACGTTGTGAACAGCGTGGCCTTGCCCAGAGGGGAGCGTGAGGCGTGTTAAAAACTAAACAGAGCAGTGAGGTCAAAATCAAAGACGCTTTAATCCCATCATCCAACAGGCAAGTTGATCTAAACTTCCCTTATCCATCTCTTGAAGGAGAGTGGAGAGTCACTGTGGTCAGTGTTCGAGTCCCAGAGGGGGGGGGGGGTTGGCTGTCACAAGTTCAATCTGGAAACTCTCTGTCCCCCAGATAAATACTTATTTCACAGGATGAAGCTACTTTAACAAAACTCACCCTGAGCACTGAAGATGAAATCCTCTGAGAACTCAGCTGAGAGACAAAGAGACAAAGCGTCAGGGGACAAAGAGACGGAGACAGAGTCAGAGAGACAGAGTCCCGTGTCCTCCTCACCCTGGTCCTCAGCGGTGCTCGTGTCCTCCTGTTCGTCCTCTGAGGAGCACACTGGGGTGTTTGCAGGTCGATGTGAAGGGGGGTGGTGTCCAGAGGCTCTCTGAACTCGATAGGTGGAGCCAGGTGGAGGGGGAGGAGCAGTGCCCTGTGGGAGGAGTCAGAGTGAATCCAAACGGAAACGCATGGTCACATGTCTGCGTGGTCATGTGCTTCTCTCACCGGCAGCGGCGGGAAGACGGCGTCGCTGGCGTCGTCCAGCTGGTAGTACGTGATGGCCGAGTCCAGATCGCCTGGCTCCTCCCCCGTCTCCGCAGGGTAACCAAACTGACAATCTTTATTGATAGCAGCAACCAGCTGACGACGGCTACGACTGAACACAGGAAGACATGTGATCGACCACTGGGGGGGGCACAGTCACGGTTCTACATGGAGGGTGTGGTATTATATTTATGATGATTACACATGTCATCATCTGGAATAGTCTAGTTTCTTTGTCTCTTTTTATCAACCTGTCTGAGACTGCAGATGAAAATGAGTCTAAGAGGCTCTGGAACATTGTGCTCATATTAAATAATGTGCACCGTCCCTTTGGATTCAAAGTAGATCATATTTCAGAGACAGGTCATCGTGGTGAACACCAACCACACACATGGTTGGTGGGACTGTGGCAAGATGATGACATCATTTACCGGGACCTGAAGGCGTAGTTCTCATAGTCGTGGTAATATCGTCTTCCAGGGTGGTAATAGGTCAGCTGTGGGCCAATCAGGTGACGGTTGAGGAAACGGGTGGAGCTTCTGACCACAATCCATGACACACACACACACACACACAGGAAGTCATCAGTATCAAGAGTAATTCATCGGTAACGCCTCCTTCAACATGCGTCACATGTCTTCACACCTGAGGTCAACCTGTGTCTCAGCAGGTGTGAATGTGATCAACTACACAAGTTCTACAAGTGTCAGTTCCCACCTGGACGCTCCGTAGCGAGGAGCTCTGACTGTAGGGGGGTGGTGGTGGTGGTGTGGGGGGGCGTAGGGATCATAGGTCATGGTTCCAGTTGAGGGAGGAGGGGGTGGGCGGGGGTGACCTGCCGGCTGGAAGCGAGGGGGCAGGCTGGATGGGGCGGGGCCTCCGTATAAAGGGGCGGGAGCTATCATGAGCTCGGCCCCCTTCATTCCACTGCTGCCCCGAGACTTCCTGAAGTAACGGTGACGATGATGACGCTGACCACGAGAGTCCAAGTCTGCACGAGGCCATAGGGTCAGGGGGGGTTGCAAGAGGTCAGAGGTCAAATAATAACTTAAGCTTACCCAGATCTCCTTTTCTAGTTGGAGCAGCAACATTCCAGGCAGGAACTGGATTCACTGGTTTCAGATCCGTCAGAGGAACCAGGTGTCTAAGACAGAGACACATCACAACCATCTGACGTCTGCTGGTCTGGAGTCAGCTTCACACCTGATGCTTGGTTCAGATTAATGTGGAAGAGTCGTCAGATTAAATGTTTCATTACTTCTCTCCCAGCTCCTCGATGAACACGGTGACGGCTGACGAGTGGGTTCCTACTTCCTGGATGAAGGCGTTATAGTATTTCCCCTTTGGCTCCAGACGCACCTGAAACAACACACAAACACACACACACACTAACACACACACACACACACACACACACACACAGACACACACACACACACACGACATCAATCAACCACACACACACTGATGATGATCAGTGTGTGACATGTTCTACAGGATAACGGAAACAACAGTACAAAAATAACTATTGTTGGGCCAGAGCCCAGAGGCTGATCACCAGACACTGGAGCCGAGGGTGAACAAAGGGTTGTTAAACTTTTGGAGGGAAAACATCCTCCTGCAGGCTCAAGAATCTCCCCCTGGTGGTGGAAAATGTTCTGGGAATGCCTTGGAACCCCCGCTGAGTTCCAAGCCCCGCCCACTCAGATCGATTCCTGACAAATCAATTGGCCGATGTCCTATGACCAACTCCTCAAGGAGGAGGACCTCTCAGGTAATTTAAAAGCCCTGGGACTCCAAATAATCGCTCCCATTTCTCCCTGCTAAGGACTTCGACCAGGCCCCTTCGGGGCCTCCCAGATGTTCCAGCTCTAAAGGAGGCAACCAGAGTTATTTTCTTCTCTATCTTAAGTTGAATTTTATTTTGAAAGACTATTTTTGTTTTTAACTTGAAAAGGCCGCGCACAGAAGCTCATTCGCCGGCCGAGACAAAGACTTTCTTTTTCACGATCCCCACAACTGCGCCACAGCTGATCATCCCTGCAGAAGAGACGATGTTTCATCCCGTTGAGGAGCAAGACGAATCCGTTCCTATTCGGCCCAGCCGACGCCGCTGCAACCGAGGAACCAGCGCCACCGAGCTTGAGCGGCCACGATCATTCACTGGACTTCCTGAAAATCCGCGTGCCACGCGCAAGCAACACCGCGAAGGTCACAGTAAGAGGCTTTATTGTCTGGGCAGAGACTAGTTTAAATACTTAGCGTGTCATTTATTTGATTGTATGTTTGTTTTAAGATCGCTGATCTGTTTTTAGCCGTGTAACGCGTGGCGAACTGGAGACGTCACATCCGGTTCCTTTGTTTACTATGTTCTGAGAAGCGCGCGTAACAAGCCGGCACTTCCTTTTTTACGTGTTACCGTCAGAGACATTGTGCGGAGATTTACATCTGTTAAAAGATAAATCTCACGTAACTGGACTGCCCGCTTCGCCGGAAGTTTGTCTCTGACGATGTTTTGAGAGCTTTCCTGATCTCTCTCTATCTCTCCCTCTCTCTCTCTTTTCTCCTAAACCTGTTTTTACACACGTCCCGACCTACACTTACATATTTCATGTGGCATAGAAAATTCTAGATTTAAAGAGCCTTAATACATCTCGACGCCATTCGGCGCCAGAACCAGGAGATAAGAAATCTCTTTGTCTAAAGACCCCCTTTGTTAAGGTCAGTGACCGGCAGCCATTTTGCTTTTCGCAACGTGGCTTCACTTAGGAAACCTCCATCTTGTACGTAACATCTTGATCCTGGCCAGACTACGTCACCACGTGATCTTGTCATTACGCCATAGCCACTCCCCTTTCTCTTTCTTAGACACACACACACACACACATAGAGACACAGACAGGCAGACACACACGACCACACACACACACCAGTAGATACTCAGTATTACATGTGTGACAATTGTGATAAGTGCTGCTGCTGCTGTTGCCATCTTTGAAATATTGGTTTTGTTAAATGAAGAATCATTGAAATAACATTAACTTTATTTCCCCTTTTTAATAAATACTTTTGTAATTAAAGTATTTGTATTTCTGTGATTATTTGTACATGTGTATGTGAATACAGCTGGATTACTATAGCCTGTGCTCCAACTTAAAACCCTTCATTGTTTATTATATAATCATTAATATTAAATATTGAGATTATTAATTTAACTTTTATCACTTGAGACTGATAACTATAGTTTGACTAGTTGGTCCCTGTAACCAGGGTGGTGCCCCGCTACGATAAGCAATGATTACAGATTGTATTATTCTTAATTGATCATTTTATTGTTTTCATTATTTATACAACCATTATTAATGGATAACCGTATCATTTCTAATTTATTATTATACTATTCTTAATTAATAGCTTTATAATGTTTAATTATTTTTAATAAATAATTTCTATATTAATAATCATTTCTCATGATTATTAATAATTAGCAGGATTTAAGGATAGCATCATTAAACGTAAACGGGGGCAGAGATGCTAAGAAAAGAGCTGTCCTATCAGAAACAAGTGATAAACCTATCTAACCTGGCTGAGTGCAGCCAGGTTAGATAGGTTTTATCTTTCTGCCACTTTTACTAATCAGGTTTTTAACTGTCAGATCCTCCCTGTTGGTTTTACTGATCACAGCGTTAAAAATCAGCTTCACCTTTAGTGAGAACTCACACACCAGCAGTGATGAGGTGCTACTGTCGAGGTTGTGTATCTGTCGAGGTTGTGTATCTGTCGAAGTTGTGTATCTGTCGAGGTTGTGTATCTGTCGCGGTTGTGTATCTGTCGAGGTTGTGTACTTGTTGCATCGGATGCGGTTCAGCAGCGGATCGTCTACTGCCTGCTCCACTATTATCTTACATAGCGTTTGCCCTGAGAAGGCAGGACTCATCTGTTAACATGGGAGCGGAAATGAAAACCCACCGTTCCGCTGTGCCACGGACATAACGGAGGAGCTGGTTCGATTCCTGTGGTCAAAGGTCACGATGATGTAATGAGACTAGAGCTGCTCTGAATCAAACCTTCTTCTTTACATGTATAAAAAGGTTGTCAGTGTATGATGTGTGTGTCTGTGTGTGTGTGTGTGTGTGTGTGTGTGTGTTACCTTTGCAGGTGTCCTGCCACACGTCAAACTCCAGGTTTCTGTACACGTCTCCGTCCAGAGACTTCATGACCTTATAAGGAAGAGAGAGTCTGGACGGAGGAGCATCTGCAGGAGACTGAAAAACAAATCACCACAACAAGCAAACACAGCTGACACACACACACACACACACACACACACACACACGCCAACTGACTCAGACGTTTTGACCCCCTGACCTTTGTGTCATCTGTCCCAGGAGCAGCACAGCATCACCTAGGCAACACAGATGATTGACAGTCAGCACCGGAACTTCAGAAACAGTCAAACTAATCGGACCAATCAGAGGACTGGAAAACCAAAGACATGTTCTACCCCCAGCCCCCCCCCCCCCCCGTCAGGTGATGTCACCTTGTCCACAAAGTCGTCCTCTGAGATCACTGTGGCTCGTTTCCCCAGGTATCGATAGATCAGGAAACAACGCCTACACACACACAGACACACACAGACACACACACACAGACACACACACAGTGAATTCTGGTGACATCAGTCCAGTAGAGAACATGTGATGCTCCTGGGTTCCTCACCTGTACAGCTGAGACAGAGCCTTGATCTCCACCTGACCCACGGTCTCCTGTTCACACTCATAACACAGAGGTCAAAGGTCACGGTAGCTCACCTTCGGGTCCTCCAGACACTCCAGATATTTCTCGAAGGAACCTTCGACAAACTGAGAGAAGAAGAAGAAGAACACACCTGAGCCTCCACTGCCATGGCAACGCACTGTCACACATCAGGTCACATGACAACTCACCGGTTCAAAGTTGAATCTGTTCGTTCTCATGAAGTCGGCACAGTCCTGACGGATCTTCTGATGGTAGTTCTGAGAGTAATACAACTACACACACATACAGACACACAGTCACACACACACACAGTCACACACAGACACACACACAGTCATTATTATATCTTCATATCTCATATCTATGCACCAAACCAAGGCTCTGAGCGGGAAAGAGTTTTTAAAGTTTTAAATGAAACACTTAGCAGCATTGATCAAAATGAATGTATTGTGTTGGGTGGAGACTGGAACTGCTGCACAGATTTGAAGCTAGATAGGACGGGTGTGGAAACACATGTTCAGTCCTCCCAGCTTTTATCTGAGTATCATGAAAGCAGATCTGGTGGATGTGTGGAGGATGAAACATCCTTCAGCCCGGCAGTACACCTGGTGAAGGTGTTAGATGGAAGGATGAGTGCAGCAGGTTAGATAGGTTTTATCTTTCTGCCGCTTTCACTAATCAGGTTCTTAACTGTCAGATCCTCCCTGTTGGTTTTACTGATCACCATCTAGTTTTAATGGAGTTTATTTTATCATCAACAGTAAAACCAAAGTCTTTTTGGCATTTTAACGTTAAATTATTGCATGATTTAACTTTCTGTGAACATTTTAAACTGTTTTGGGCTTTTTGGGGAAAATAAGAAACAGGAGTTTTCCTCCCTCACCCGGTGTTGGGAAGTAGGAAAAGCCCAAATCAGAGTGTTCTGTCAGCAACACTCAGCCAACTCCACAGTTAAAATAAAAAGAGCCATTCAGACATTAGAGGAGGAGATCAGGAACCTGGAGGCTGACACACAAAACAACGGGCAGAATGCAGAACGGCTCAAAACCAAGAGACAGGACTTAAACTCTTTTTCACATGAGAGAGCCAAAGGAGCCTTGGTCAGAGCCCGATTCACTAAACTACATGATATGGACGCTCCGACCACCTTCTTCTTCAACTTAGAGAGGTCGGTGGCTCGGAGGAAAAGGTGGAAGCAAAGTTGTCTAAATGGAAATGGTTGCTACCTTATCTGTCCTGCAGGGGGAGAGTTCTGATAGTGAATAACTTGGTCTCCTCGTCTCTTTGGCACAGACTTATTGTGTTGGTGCCACCTCCTGGTCGGGTTAAGGATGTGCAGCGTCGCCTGGTGACTTTCTTCTGGTCTGGTCAGCACTGGCTGAGGGCAGCGGCCCTGTATCTCCCTGTGGCAGAGGGAGGTCAAGGTCTCATTGACCTTGTGTCTTTAACTGCGGCCTTCAGACTGCAGACAGTGCAGAAGCTACTGTGCGGCTGTGGTCTCTGCTGATTGGCTCCTGCTCGTCTGCTGCTCAGACAAGATGGCCGACTAGGGCTGGACAAACAGTTATTTCTGTTATCAACAACTGAAGCTGACCTGACCGGACTGACTCCGTTCTACAGCTCGGTGGTGAACGCCTGGCAGACACTGGAGGTCAAGCGGACTCCTGACCCCAGACCAGGGATATGGCTGTTTGAGGAGCCGCTGTTCTACAATGAGTTCCTGAGAACTGACACCTGTTCCTCTACGACATTAAGGAATAAGTTTATTGAGGCGGGCATCATCAAACTGGGCCACCTCACAAAGGCCTCCATGGAAACACTCTGTGACGTCACCAGCATCAGGTCCTCCAGAGTGCTGGAGAGGATTGTGGAGGAAGTGATGCAGTCCCTGTCTGTGCCACTGGGAGCGTTTGCTGAAGATCGTTCTCTAGCTGACCAATGGGATGATGACTGTGAGAACCTGTCCCCCCCCCCAGAGTGGACTGCTTCTTTCCTTCAGAACCACAGTGCTGGGTAGTTTCAGCTCTTCTGGGAAGAAGCAGCTTTATGTATCTTTTTTAGGGTACCAGCCAATAAGGGTGTGGAGGTGTATTATTGTACAAGTACAATAATAAAGTTCCCCTTCATGTAATATTGTTTTATGTAATTTGTAAATCCACCAATAAACCTGCAGAGCCACAAACAAATAGAATAGAATTTACACTCGTGTCAGTTTTATTTCTTGTTTTCATAGAAAGTAGTTTCTATGGTGGAATTCCAGTTACTCCAGTTTAGACTTGATGGGAAACCATGTTGTCTGCAGCCAGGTACTCTGGCTCTTTGCTGACACCTTGTGGTCAATCACTGTTACTGTTGGGATGCAAGTCTGAGCAGTTATTGAAATACACAACGGTCAAATGATGCATCACAATGCAGCTGTATTTCTATAGATCTATAAACCACACTGTGACTGGACTGTATGAATGTGACCTGACGTGGCAGAGTTCTGCAGATGGAGTCACACATTCAGCTCCAACACCAAATATAACAACCTTCACCTCACAGGAGGAAACATGGGTTTGAGCTCAGGCTTCATTTGATGGAGTTGGGCCGTTTGGGAGTTTTCCACATTTTAACAAACTATTGACGGATCAGACCGATCTCAAGGAAACACGTCTTCATCGAGTTCACATGATGAAGACGTGTTTGACTCCAGAGTTTCTGAGGCTCATTTAGACATCATGATGAATCTCATTGGACGGCTCAGTCCCAGTAGACGCTCCCAGTCAGGACTCAGTGTGAAAGTGAAGATCTGGATTCATGATCCCACACCGTCCATTATTAACTAAATACATGATCCTAAGTTTGTTATCTACATCATAACATCACAATAAAACATGAACTGTGAACCAGTTCATCTTCATGGGTATGAACTGGACTTTGAACTGGGTGGAATCAAGAGTGAACTGGTTCCACAGGGAGGAGGAGCCTGAGAACAGGGAGCGGTCAGACTCCATTTTCACCTGGACGAGCAGAAGGAAGGAAAGTGAGCAGGTGAGTGTGAACACAACTTTCTGAAAGTTTCACTGTGTCACTCTCACACCTGCTGTTAACATCCGTCTGCTGATCACATGACTCTAAGTTTGTCAGTTCACACCTGGTGACAGACGTCATGTGATCGGATCCCAGAGACAGATGTGAACAGCAGGTCTGGATCAAAGAGCCTTCAAAGGACTAATTAACAGAGTTAACTCACAGCTTCACTTTTTATCTTCATCTGTTCATCAAGTGTTTAATAACACAACGTGTTTTCACAATCATACGTTACAGCAGTGGTCACCAACCAGTGGAGAGTCTTCACTGTGGATCCCAGTAAAGCTCTGGACTCACTGGCTGAGGTGTGAGGAACATCGACCTGCAGAGCCAGGTACACACACACACACACACACACACACACACACACACACACACGCTGCTTCAAGCTGTGACTGATGTGATCTCAGTGTTACTGTCTATAAAGTTCTGTGATTCATTTCCAGCCTTTATGATGTGAACATGATTCTAGATGTTGAGTTTCTTCTCTTAGTGGCCGGGGGTTGAAGGTCACATGAACTTTTATAAGCTTGTATTCATTAACTTTAATGTAGTTGATTGGTTTGAGTGGAGATCAGGAAATGCTCAAGTTGAGGTCACCTGTCAGGAGAGAGAGAGAGAGAGAGAGAGAGAGAGAGAGAGAGAGACTCTTGTCCTTCCTGAGGTTTCTGATGTGATCACTGTATTTCCTTGTATATAAGTACTCCTGTGTACTCAAATAAATACCAGTACTACAAACTATGAAGCCCTTCATCTATTTCACAATAAAAACAATAAACAAATAAATGAATTATTTCAGTCGACAGAAATGCTGGAGTGCTTTTATTTTGAAATGGGTAGGCTACAGGAAGTGTTGCAAATATTTGCAGTTGTGACGTTTTCAACAGATAAAGATTGAAACTGCTGTGAAAGATCATTTCACTCTGTTCTGCTGTAAACTGAGCACAGAACCAGAGGAAATAGACCAGACCTTGAATATCTAGAAGAGCAGCGTGGCCTGAACCACAACTGAGCCGCAGCCGGTGCAACATGGACGAGGACACTTCAGAGCAAGTTGGACCCTCAACCACAAAGTAAGAGACCTGCTACAAACATGTGAAGCTCCAAACTGAATCCTCACAGAATGAACCAGTGAATGATGTGTTCTGAATAAAAACATGTTTGTGTTTGCAGAGGTCAGGACCACAGACTGAGAGCAGAGTCTCCAGGGTTCAGCTGTCTGTCTCTGAAGAGTGACATGTCCATGGGACAGCCTCTACTCTTCAGTAAAGAACCTGGACCCTCACACACAGAGTAAGAGACTGTTTCTACTGGGACCTGCTCTGAAGAGGATCTAGGTTCCTCTAGTGTGGCCCCTGCATTAGGACACAGCTTCATTGAAGTTGGTGACTAATCTCTCAGAATCACTCAAAGAGCTCAGACCTCCACCAAGAACCAACACGCTCCTTATGAAACCACTTTGAAATCCACTAGAGACTCATTTTGATTTGGATCTGCACCAAATTCCACACACTGGTAAACA
Organism: Pleuronectes platessa; assembly: GCF_947347685.1. Taxonomy (NCBI): domain Eukaryota; kingdom Metazoa; phylum Chordata; class Actinopteri; order Pleuronectiformes; family Pleuronectidae; genus Pleuronectes; species Pleuronectes platessa. Next base: position 1,168,026 of record NC_070628.1, on the reverse strand, counting down.
TCAGTCCTCTGAACATATCTGTGAAAGAAGACCCCCCCCCCCCGATCTGGTTCACAGACCACAACCTTCCACCAAGTTTACTGGTAATCTGTTGTTTTTTATAATCCCAGTAACGAACCAACCAACACACAAACATACTGGGTGAACACAAAACCTCCTTGACAGAAGTGATGACAACCTGTGACTGTGACATGTGAGTTATCAGGACATGTCTTCACAGGGAGAGGAAGAGGAGTCATGTTTCTGAGGAGGAGCAGTCGTCCTGCTGTGCTTCGTGTCAGGACGTCCTGAAGGATCCAGTCTCCACCAGCTGTGGACACTGGTTCTGCAGACAGTGCATCACCTCATACTGGGACCAGTCTGGTTCTTCAGGAGACTCCTCCTGTCCCCAGTGTGGAAAAAGATCCAGAACAGGAGCTGGAGGTCAGACAGCCGGTCAGAGCAGCACTGTACATGTGTCTGCTGATGTCTTCACTTCTGACAACAGCACATGTGGTTTTATTTTGTTCCTTCATACAGCATCAACATTTAACATCGTTAGAAAAGCACAAAGTTAAAAAGCTTTTATTTTCTGTAGTTTTTCTGTATCTGATGAAAACAATCAGCAGATTCTCAGATTCTCTGTCTCTCACATTGTTTCTTGTCTTTCAGCAGGTCTGCAGGAGGTTTCAGATGAACATAAGCTCAGTGTGAGGAGGAGATGTGAACATGTGACTGAAGGAAGTGATGAAACAGGAAGTAGAACCCTCCTCAACAGGATCTACACTGAGCTCCACATCACAGAGGGACAGAGTGAAGAGGTTAATACTCAACATGAGGTGAGGCAGCTTGAGACGGCTTCCAAGAAGAAGATCCTCCAGGACACTCCCATCAAGGTCCACGACATCTTTAAAGCCTCCACTGACCAGCAGAGCAGCATCAGAGTCGTCCTGACCAACGGAGTCGCTGGCGTTGGAAAAACCTTCTCGGTGCAGAAGTTCACTCTGGACTGGGCAGAGGGTTTAGAGAACCAGGATGTGGGTCTGCTGGCTGTGCTTTCGTTCAGGGAGCTGAACCTGGTGAAGGACCAGCAGCACAGTCTTCTCACGCTGCTCCATGTTTTCCATCCAGAGTTACAGAAGCTCACGGCAGAGACGCTCGCTGTCTGTAAACCTTTGTTCATCTTTGACGGCCTGGATGAAAGCAGACCTTCTCTGGACTTCAACCACAGGGAGCTTGTGTCTGAGGTCACACAGAGGTCATCAGTCAACGTGCTGCTGACAAACCTCATCCGGGGGAATCTGCTTCCCTCGGCTCTCGTCTGGATAACCTCCAGACCTGCGGCGGCCAATCAGATCCCTCCTGCATGTGTTGACAGGGTCACAGAAGTACGAGGCTTCACTGAGGCCCAGAAGGAGGAGTACTTCAGGAGGAGGTTCAGTGATGAAGAGCTGTGCAGCAGAATCATCTCACACATCAAGACGTCCAGGAGCCTCCACATCATGTGTCAAATCCCAGTCTTCTGCTGGATCAGTGCTACAGTTCTGGAGCACATGTTGACCACAGACCAGAGAGGAGAGCTGCCCAAGACCCTGACTGACCTGTACTCACACTTCCTGCTGGTTCAGACAAAGAGGAAGAACAACAAGTACGGTGAGGGACATGAGACGAGTCCACAGCAGCTGACGGAGGCTGACAGGGACGTTCTCCTGAAGCTGGGGAGGCTGGCACTTAAACATCTGGAGGAAGGAAACATCATGTTCTACCAAGAAGACCTGGAGCGGTGTGGTCTTAATGTCACAGAGGCCTCGGTGTACTCAGGAGTTTGTACTGAGATCTTCAGAAGAGAGTGTGTGATCTTCCAGAAATCAGTCTACTGCTTTGTTCATCTGAGCGTTCAGGAGTTTCTGGCTGCAGTCTACATGTTCCACTGTTACACCGAGAGGAACAGAAGAGAACTCAAGAACTTCTTGGGAACATATGGGTACACACACAGTACCTTCTCCCTGGATGACCTCCTGAAGAGAACCATGGAGAAATCCCTCACCAGTACAAATGGTCATCTGGACCTGTTTGTTCGCTTCCTTCACGGCCTCAGTCTGGAGTCCAACCAGAGAGTCTTAGGAGGCCTGCTGGGTCGGACAGGGAACAATCCAGAGATCATCCAGAGAGTCTTAGGAGACCTGCTGGGTCGGACAGAGAACAATCCAGAGATCATCCAGAGAGTCATCAACAACCTGAAGGAGATGGAGAGTAATGACATTTCTCCTGACAGAAGCATCAACATCTTCCACTGTCTGACTGAGATGAACGACCACTCAGTTCATCAGCAGATGAAACAGTTCCTGACGTCAGAGAACAGATCAGAGGAGAAACTCTCTGGGATCCACTGCTCAGCTCTGGCCTACATGCTGCAGATGTCAGAGGAGGTTCTGGATGAGTTGGACCTGATGAAGTTCAACACATCAGACCAGGGTCGACTGAGACTGATCCCAGCTGTGAGGAACTGCAGGAAGGCTGAGTGAGTCCAGACATGATCAATAACATGTTCAATCAGTGGAGTGTCTGTGTGTGTGTGTGTGTCAGTGTGTGTGTGTGTGTGTGTGTTGTGTGTGTGTGTGTGTGTGTGTGTTGTGTGTGTGTGTGTTTGTGTGTGTCTGTGTGTGTGTTGTGTGTGTGTGTGTGTCAGTGTGTGTTTGTGTGTTTGTGTGTGTCTGTGTTGTGTGTGTGTGTGAGTGTGTCAGTGTGTGTGTCAGTGTGTGTTTGTGTCTGTGTGTGTGTGTGTTTGTGTGTGTGTCTCTGTGTGTCTGTGTGTGTGTGTCTGTGTGTGTGTGTCAGTGTGTGTGTCTGTGTGTGTGTGTTGTGTGTGTATGAGTGTGTGTGTGTGTTGTGTGTGTGTGTCTGTGTGTGTCTGTGTGTGTCTGTGTGTGTCTGTGTGTGTGTGCGTGTGTGTGTGTGTGTGTGTGTGTGTGTGTGTTTGTGTCAGTGTGTGTGTGTGTGTGTGTGTGTCTGTGTGTGTCTGTGTTTGTGTCTGTCTGTGTGTGTGCGTGTGTGCGTGTGTCTGTATCAGTGTCTGTGTCTGTTTCAGTGTGTGTGTCTGTTTCAGTGTGTGTGTCTGTGTCAGTGTGTGTGTGTGTGTGTGTGTTTGTGTATGTGTTTGTGTGTTTGTCTGTGTATGTGTATGAGTGTGTGTCAATGTGTGTCAATGTGTGTCAGTGAGTGTCAGTGTATGTCAGTGTGTGTCAGTGTGTGTTCGTGTGTCTCTGTGTGTCTGTGTGTGTGTCTGTGTGTGTGTCTGTGTGTGTGTCTGTGCGTGTGTGTGTGTGTCTGTGTCTGTGTCTGTAAGTGTTTGTGTGAGTGTTTGTGTGAGTGAGTGTGAGTGAGTGAGTGTGAGTGAGTGTGAGTGAGTGTGTGTGAGTGTGAGTGTGTGTCAATGTGTGTCTGTTTGTGTGTGTGTTTTTGTGTGTGTCTGTGTCTGTGAGTGTTTGTGTGAGTGTTTGTGTGAGTGAGTGTGAGTGAGTGTGAGTGAGTGTGAGTGAGTGTGTGTGAGTGTGAGTGTGTGTCAATGTGTGTCTGTTTGTGTGTGTGTGTTTGTGTGTGTGTTTTTGTGTGTGTCTGTGTCTGTGTCTGTGAGTGTTTGTGTGAGTGTTTGTGTGAGTGAGTGTGAGTGAGTGTGAGTGAGTGTGAGTGAGTGTGTGTGAGTGTGAGTGTGTGTCAATGTGTGTCTGTTTGTGTGTGTGTGTTTGTGTGTGTGTTTTTGTGTGTGTTTGTGTGTGTGTAAGTTTGTGTGTCTGTTTGTGTGTCTGTTTGTGTGTGTTTGTCTGTGTTTGTCTGTTTTTGTCTGTGTGTGTCTGTGTTACGCACCTGGCCTAGGGGCGCCAGGCTGCACAACAAAAAAGACGGGAGACAACAGTTTCCGAATCAAAATAAGTATTTAATCAAACCAAACCAATCCAAGTGCTCAACTTATAATAAAAGTATGGGATGTGGAAGTCAGTAAGTCCGTATGGTGGAATGTGTATGCATGAGTGGATTATGGGTGTGTGTTGTTTCAACATAAGTGTTGAAAGGTGTGCATGGCTATGGAGCTGCAAAGAACAGAGCGGGAAGGACTGGGGAAGCAGACTCTTATAGGGCGTTGGCACCCGGGCCCAGGTGCACGCCAATCACTCCTAATGACCAATTAAGTAGGTCTCTGCTCCCCAGTCCTAGAAACAAATAGAAGACACAACATACAGGGAACCGTCACACCCCCCCCCATAAAGACGGAGTCCCAAAGGGATCACCGGCAACCCATTTAACATTAGATAAATATATACTATCTACTCTCTATCATACCCAACCTCTACTCCAATGGCCGCCTGCCCACTGTCACAGGCCTCCACCCCAGCAACCAGTACCACGGAAGCACTTTAAGGGGTGCAAGACAGACAGAGGCAAAAAGGACCAACGGAGACCGGACCTCAGTCATGAGGAGCCCGTGACAGCGCATCGGCCACCACGTTCTCCGCCCCTTTAACATGACGAATGTCCAGGGCATAGGATTGCAGGAACAGTGACCATCTTATCAATCTCTGGTTTGGACACTGCAAAGAATGTAAAAAAGTACTACCGCCAACATAAACATCAAAATGTTGCAGAGCTAAAATCAAAGCCAATGCTTCCTTTTCAATGACAGAGTAATTTAGCTGGTAAGCGTTGAATTTCTTAGAATAGAAGCTAACAGGTTTATCTATGCCCAGGTTGTCCTCTTGCATTAGAACGGCCCCCGCCCCCACATGACTAGCATCAGTGTAGACTGTGAATGACCTGTCTAAGCGGGGAGCTGCAAGAACCGGAGCAGTACACAAGAGCTTTTTAGCCTGCTCAAATGCTTCTTGGCAAGCGGATGACCAGACAAATACACCGCTCCAGATTTTGAAGGAGGTAGAGGACCTACACAGTCTATTATCAAATGTTCAAACGGCTGGCTAATGGCCGGAATGGGATACAATGGTGCTGGTTTCAACTTTTGATTAGGCTTGTCAGTTAACTGGCATGTATGACAAGTTTTAATAAATGCTGACACATCTCTCTTCATACGAGGCCAAAAGAAATGCCTAAGTAGTCTATCGTAAGTTTTTCTCACACCAGCATGTCCAGATTCATTATGCGCTACCTTTAACACTGACTGGCGAAGTTTCTCTGGCAACACAATTTGGAACACTGGTTCACCCACAAACCTTCCTTTATGTGACAGCCATTTTCTCACCAACAATGAGTCCTGCAGAAAATACCCACAAGCACTGTCAAACAGCTCCTCCTCTGGCCGTACCAATGGAAATATCTCCCTCAGATAGGCATCAGCCTGCTGTTCCGCAACCAGATCTGAACGGGTTATGGACAATGGAAAATCAGAAAGAGATATCGAAAACTTTTCAGATACTTTTGTCTTAATTGAATCATTTAAATGAGATTTCTCTTTTAACTTAGCCATTGCACGGGTCACCGCACCCGTTGTAAAAACCTCTGGGAAGTCATGTTCACATTCATCAGCTTCCTCTGTTACCAAGGGAACAGAGGTCACCACTGCCGGCGGCGGCGGGACCCCAGCGCAGACCTTAGCACCCCCCAGGTCGTTGCCCAGGATCAGCGTCACACCCGGAATAGGCAGTGCTGGGCGCACAGCGAGCTTTGCTTCTCCCTGGAACAGTTCACATTTTAGGACAACATTATGCAAGGGAACCAACAAAATATTCATGTCTATGCCCCGGATAGGAACCTTATCACCAGTGTCAGAAACATTAGTCAAAGGGAGAACACCAGCTTGAATGAATGAATCAAAAGTCCCAGTGTCCCTCAAAATAGTTACCGGTACTTCTTCCCCACCCTGCACCAAAGACACAGTCCCCTGCATGATAAATGGACGGTAAGAATTCAGAGCTACAACCGATGTATCCTCATTTGAACCGAAAATAGGTGTAACACCAGTGGACACCGGACGAACTGGAGCTGCCGTAGCAACCCCTTTTGGTTCCCAATGACCCGCCTTAGGGGAATTTAACAAGAAGCAATCTTTTTTCCAGTGCCCCCATTTGTTACAGTGATGGCAAACGTTCCCCGAGTCACGCACATCCCTACTGTTGTTGGCGTTAGCTCTGGAATCAACAGGCAGAGGTTTATTAAATCGGCCATGCGACTCACTGGCAGCAACATAATTGCCACCGCCCGCTCTAAACTCTCCACGGTGCGTTAAGACAAAGTCATCTGCGAGCGCCGCCGCATCTGCTGCGTTGCGTGCTTTCTGCTCACTGATATATGTTGCCACACGAGCTGGAACAGAATCTTTGAACTGCTCCAAAATCATCAAATCTTGTAAGCCTTCGAAATCTTCCACCTCCGAGGCGTTACACCAGCGGTTAAAGCTCGTCGTCAAATCACGTGCAAATTCCAAATGACTTTGTCTGTCATGTTTCTTCCAAAATCGAAACCGCTGCCTATACGCCTCAGGAACGAGCTCGTATGACTTCAGTACCACCGCCTTAACACGGGCATACTCTTGACTGTCAGCCGCATTCATAGCCGAAAAAACCTCTTGCGCCCTGCCTGTTAAGACGCACTGCAGCATCAATGTGCGCGCCGAGTCAGGCCATTTACGCACATCTGCCACCCTCTCAAACATGGCAAAGAATGCCTCAGGATCACGTTCGGAAAACTTGGGCACCAGACGTAGATTGCCACTAATGTCAAACCCCCCTGCAGACCGTTCTGCAGGTTCTGAAAACACTTGTGCAGCCGCTGAAATCTTACCATCCCCTATCAAGTCCAATCTATTTTGCTCTACCTGCAACTTAGCCTGTTCTGTCTGCTGTTTCATTTTTTCAATAGCATACTCACTATCTAGCCTAAGTCGTTCCTGATCAGTTTGTAATTTCGCTTGCAAAATGATTAATTCTTTTTGTTGGTGGTCCCGATCAGTTTGTACTTTAGCTTGCAAAATGATTAATTCTTTTTGTTGGTCGAACGTCAACCCTGACATAGCTGCTGGTGAAGGCACCGCCATTGCGGCACCTACTGCGGGAGAAAGAGACGCCTCCTCTTTCTTATCCCATTCCTCAGTTGAAACCGCTATACCACATAGCTCTCTTTTCAAGACTTCCAACAATGTCTCCTTTAACCTTCTATCACTAGCTTCAATTTTCAATCCAAAACGATCTGCAATGTTCAGCAACTGGTCTTTGGTGCATTGATTTAAGCGCTCCACCGAGGGAGACTGAACAACGTCATCCACTGTCACCATCCTGGGTATTGTGCGCTTTAAGAGCCTCCTAGCTGGCAAACCAAACAAAAAACAAACAAAATACAATACAAGTGTCCCCCTAGCCTATATAAACCCCAGCTAACTCCACCCTCTTCGTGTGCCGGTTGCGGGGGATTTCTACGCACTGAAGGCCACCGCAAAGGCCTAGCTCATACCAAAGGGGAGGAAAGGCAACCAATAACTGGCGACCCGCATGCCCCCCTTAGCCGTGCCCCCGAGTCGAGATATTCAGTACGAACTTCTCGCTACTGCCGCACCTGACGCACCTAGCCACCCCCCGGCCTAAACCAACGAGCTATTTTACCCAGCCAGCTAAGCGCACCTACCAGGGACACTCGTATCAACAAATACAAAAAAAAACCCAGCCAGGCAACTTTTGACGTCCCAAATGACGTTTACTTAGCTGCACAACTACCAGAAATAAACAACTCTCCAACCGCACAAAATAAACCAAACAGCTACCGTACTGTACTGAAATAACCAAACCTAATCAAATTAACTCAAATTTAAACAGATTAATTCAACTCATAACAATTAACTGCATCTCCCCAAAGTCCGAATAACAAGCCTGTAACATTGCTTTGTCTACTCACCGGACTGTTGACCAAACCATGGAACGACGGAACCTCCCGGAAAGATTCCCAACTAACGTCACTCCATTCACAAATCCAATACAGGAGGGAGACTAAATTGACGCTCCAAACTCACTGTACAAACAATTTACCGGACGAGCCCCCACTTTGTTACGCACCTGGCCTAGGGGCGCCAGGCTGCACAACAAAAAAGACGGGAGACAACAGTTTCCGAATCAAAATAAGTATTTAATCAAACCAAACCAATCCAAGTGCTCAACTTATAATAAAAGTATGGGATGTGGAAGTCAGTAAGTCCGTATGGTGGAATGTGTATGCATGAGTGGATTATGGGTGTGTGTTGTTTCAACATAAGTGTTGAAAGGTGTGCATGGCTATGGAGCTGCAAAGAACAGAGCGGGAAGGACTGGGGAAGCAGACTCTTATAGGGCGTTGGCACCCGGGCCCAGGTGCACGCCAATCACTCCTAATGACCAATTAAGTAGGTCTCTGCTCCCCAGTCCTAGAAACAAATAGAAGACACAACATACAGGGAACCGTCACAGTCTGTGTGTGTGTGTCTCTGTGTATGTGTCTGTGTGTGTGTCTGTGTGTTTGTCTGTGTGTGTGTGTGTGTGTGTGTGTGTGTCAGTGTGTATGAATATGTGTCAATGTGTGTCAGTGTGTGTCAGTGTGTGTCAGTGTGTATGAGTGTGTGTCAATGTATGTCAATGTGTGTCAGTGAGTGTCAGTGTATGTCAGCGTGTGTGCGTGTGTCTCTGTGTGTGTCTGTGTGTGTGTGTCTGTGTATGTGTGTGTGTGTGTGTGTCTGTGTATGTGTCTGTGTGTTTGTCTGTGTGTGTCAATGTGTGTGCGTGTGTCTCTGTGTTTGTCTGTGTGTGTGTCTGTGTGTGTGTCTGTGTGTGTGTCTGTGTGTGTGTTTGTGTGTGTGTTTGTGTGTGTGTTTGTGTGTGTGTTGTGTATGTGTGTGTGCGTGTGTGCATGTGTGCGTGTGTGTGTGTGTCTGTGAGTGTTTGTGTGAGTGTTTGTGTGAGTGAGTGTGAGTGAGTGTGAGTGAGTGTGAGTGTGTGTGTGAGTGTGTTTGTGTGTGTGTCAGTGTGTGTCTGTGTGTGTTTGTGTGTGTCAGTGTGTTTGTGTGTGTCTGTTTGTGTGTGTGTTTGTCTGTGTTTGTCTGTGTTTGTCTTTCTGTGTCTGTGTGTGTGTGTCTGTGTATGTGTCTGTGTTTGTGTCTGTGTGTTTGTCTGTGTGTGTGTGTGTGTGTGTGTGTGTGTGTGTGTCAGTGTGTATGAATGTGTGTCAACGTGTGTCAGTGTGTGTCAGTGTATGTCAGTGTGTGTCAGTGTGTGTGCGTGTGTCTGTTTGTGTTTGTGTGTGTGTGTGTGTGTGTGTGTGTGTGTTTCTGTGTGCGTGTGTGTGTGTGTTTGTGTGTGTGTGTGTGTGTGTGAGTGTGTGTGTGTGAGTGTGTGTGTGTGTGTGCGTGTGTGTCAGTGTGTGTCTTTTTGTCAGTGTGTGTCTGTTTGTCAGTGTGTGTCTGTGTGTCAGTGTGTGTGTTTCAGTGTGTGTCTGTGTGTCAGTGTGTGTGTAGCAGTGTGTGTCTGTGTCTTTGTGTGTTTGAGTGTGTCTGTGTTTGTTTCTGTGTGTTTGTCTGTGTGTGTCAGTGTATGTCAGTGTGTGTCTGTGTGTGTTCGTGTGTCTCTGTGTGTCTGTGTGTGTGTCTGTGTGTGTGTCTGTGTGTGTGTCTGTGTGTGTGTCTGTGTGTGTGTGTGTGTGTGTGTTGTGTCTGTGTGTGTGTGCATGTGTGCGTGTGTGTGTGTGTGTGAGTGAGTGTGAGTGAGTGTGAGTGAGTGAGTGTGAGTGAGTGTGTGTGAGTGTGAGTGTGTGTGTGTGTGTGTGTGTGTGTGTGTGTGTGTGTGTGTGTGTGTGTGTGTGTGTGTGTGTGTGTGTGTGTGTGTGTGTGTGTGTCAGTGTGTGTTTGTGTGTGTTTGTGTGTGTCAGTGTTTGTCAGTGTGTGTCAATGTGTGTCTGTTTGTGTGTGTGTGTTTGTGTGTGTGTTTTTGTGTGTGTTTGTGTGTGTGTGTGTGTAAGTTTGTGTGTCTGTTTGTGTGTCTGTTTGTGTGTGTTTGTCTGTGTTTGTCTGTTTTTGTCTGTGTGTGTCTGTGTGTGTGTGTCTTTGTGTGTGTCTGTGTGTGTGTGTCTGTGTATGTGTGTGTGTGTGTGTGTCTGTGTATGTGTCTGTGTGTTTGTCTGTGTGTGTCAGTGTGTGTGCGTGTGTCTCTGTGTTTGTGTGTGTGTGTGTCTGTGTGTGTGTCTGTGTGTGTGTCTGTGTGTGTGTTTGTGTGTGTGTTTGTGTGTGTGTTTGTGTGTGTGTTTGTGTGTGTGTTGTGTATGTGTGTGCATGTGTGCGTGTGTGTGTGTGTCTGTGAGTGTTTGTGTGAGTGTTTGTGTGAGTGAGTGTGATTGAGTGTGAGTAAGTGTGAGTGTGTGTGTGTGTGTGTGTGTCAGTGTGTGTCAGTGTGTGTGTAACAGTGTGTGTCTGTTTGTGTGTGTGTTTGTCTGTGTTTGTCTGTGTTTGTCTGTGTGTGTCTGTGTGTCAGTGTGTGTCTGTGTGTCAGTGTGTGTGTTTCAGTGTGTGTCTGTGTGTCAGTGTGTGTGTAACAGTGTGTGTCTGTGTGTGTGTGTGTGAGTGTGTCTGTGTTTGTTTCTGTGTGAGTGTGTGTGAGTGTGTCTGTGTTTGTTTCTGTGTGAGTGTGTGTGAGTGTGTCTGTGTGTGAATGTTTCAGAGTGTGTGAGTGTGTGAGTGTATGTGTCAGTGTGTGTTTGTTTGTGTTAGTGTGTGTGTCTGTGTGTTTGTCTGTGTGTTTGTCTGTGTGTGTGCGTGTGTGCTTGTGTGTCAGTGTGTGTCAGTGTGTGTCAATGTGTGTCAGTGTGTGTCAGTGTGTGTGCGTGTGTCTCTGTGTGTGTCTGTGCGTGCGTGTGTGCGTGCGTGTGTCAGTGAGTGTTTGTGTCAGTGAGTGTTTGTGTCAGTGAGTGTTTGTGTCAGTGTGTGTCAGTGTGTTAGTTTGTGTCAGTGAGTGTCAGTGTGTGTGTGTGTCAGTGAGTGTTTGTGTCAGTGTATGTCAGTGTGTGTCAGTGTGTGTCAGCGTGTGTCAGCGTGTGTCAGTGTGTGTCAGTGTGTGTGTGTGTGCGTGTCAGAGGAGTTTTTAACAAAAAGGGGATTTACCAGGGTGAGGGTCACATGATCACGGTTTGTATGAATGTTGTGTTTTCTGATTTAATTCTCACAGATTTGATATTTTCTTTAATTACAGACTCAGTGGTTGTGGACTCTCAGTGACTCACTGTGAAGTCGTGGCCTCAGCTCTGAAGTCAGACCCCTCACATCTGAGAGAACTGGATCTGAGCAACAACAAGCTGCAGGATTCAGTAGTGAAGCTGCTGTGTTCTGGACTGGAGAGTCCAAACTGTCGACTGGAGACTCTGAGGTCCTTAAATCCTTCTTCACTTTTCAGACTTTCTTTCTTATTGGGTCATTATTTATTTAAATTGTCTCAGTTCTGCTCTGCTCACTGTCCCTCAGTCACCTGTCACTCACCCAGCCTGTCAGTCACGTCCACCTCATCAACTCCATTCACCTGCACTCACCTGCTCCTGATCACTAAGAAAGTGTCAGTAAATAACATGTGGACTGAGGCCGAGCACTCGTCCTCCTCAGGTTTTCAAAATAAGACACATTCTTATTGAAACACGTTGGACAGTTGATAAGTATAGAAACAAACAGGAAGTGACATCAGGAGCCATCCCTACTTTAAACAGTGTTTAATTACACAAACCTGCTCAGTGACCAACACACAGAGAAGAAGCTGATGAATGAAACAATGGTCCAACATGTCTGATCTGATATTTATCTTCAGGTCACAGACTGGACTGAGGTCAGCAGCATGTTGAGAGTCTGTGTTGACATGATGACGATCCACAACAACAGGAGGACACATTCTAATATTCATATTTCTTTAACCAGGTTGGAGTGGTGCAGTCTGTCAGAGATCAGCTGTTCTTCTCTGGCTTCAGCTCTGAGGTCAAACCCCTCTCATCTGAGAGAACTGGATCTGAGAGACAACAACCTGCAGGACTCAGGAGTGAAGGAGCTTCTTGATCTACAGCAGAGTCCAACCTGTCGACTGGAGACTCTGAGGTCAGTAGATGGTTGGAGTCAGTCCACGCTGCTTTCATCAGTATGTTACTAAACACAGTCAGTATCACAGATCCAGGGTCTGTGCTACCAAGCAGGATTTGTGGTTATCAGGTTAACTTCAGGTTTAGTTTTTTCAGTTCTACGAAGCTCGTCCACTTCTTAACCAGGTCAATCACCATGGTAACTTCTGATGACAGCTAACCTGCTCCAGGTTCAGTTGGAGATCAACCCGTATAGAAGCTCCGCCCACTGACCACAGTGACTCTACACTGTTGTGTGGTGCACACTCTCCTTAAAGGGACGGATAAGGGAAGTTTAAATCAACGTCTGGTTGGTTCAGTTGATCTCTAACTAACCCAGAACATCTCAATGTCTCCAGACTCATCCTGTCCCCAAAACACCAGATGACCTCAGCTTCCTGGAGACAGGTCCATGTGTGTGTCCTCAGAGACAGTGAGACAGTGTGTGTCCTCAGAGACAGTGAGACAGTGTGTGTCCTCAGAAACAGTGTGTGTCCTCAATGTCAGTGTGTGTCCTCAGAGACAGTGTGTGTCCTCAGAGTCAGTGTGTCTCCTCAGAGTCAGTGTGTGTCCTCAGAGACAGTGGGTGTCCTCAGAGACAGTGTGTGTCCACAGAGTCAGTGAGACAGTGTGTGTCCACAGAGTCAGTGTGTGTTCTAAGAGTCAGTGAGAGGTGTGTGTCCTCAGAAACAGTGTGTCCTCAGAGAAAGTGTGTGTCCTCAGAGACAGTGAGACAGTGTGTGTCCTCAGAGTCAGTGTGTGTCCTCAGAGTAAGTGAGACAGTGTGTGTCCTCAGAGATAGTGTGTGTCCTCAGAGTCAGTGTGTGTCCTCAGAGACAGTGAGTCAGTGAGTTTCCTCAGAGTCAGTGAGACATTGTGTGTCCTCAGAGTCAGTGTGTGTCCTCAAAGTCAGTGTGTGTCCTCAAAGTCAGTAAGACAGTTTGTGTCCTCAGAGACAGTGAGTGTCCTCAGAGACAGTGTGTGTCCTCAGAGACAGTGGGTGTCCTCAGAGACAGTGAGATAGTGTGTGTCCTCAGAGTCAGTGTGTCTCCTCAGAGTCAGTGTGTGTCCTCAGAGATAGTGTGTGTCCTCAGAGATAGTGTGTGTCCTCAGAGATAGTGTGTGTCCTCAGAGACAGTGTGTGTCCTCAAAGTCAGTGTGTGTCCTCAAAGTCAGTAAGACAGTGTGTGTCCTCAGAGACAGTGAGTGTCCTCAGAGACAGTGTGTGTCCTCAGAGACAGTGAGATAGTGTGTGTCCTCAGAGACAGTGTGTGTCCTCAGAGACAGTGAGATAGTGTGTGTCCTCAGAGTCAGTGTGTCTCCTCAGAGTCAGTGTGTGTCCTCAGAGACAGTGGGTGTCCTCAGAGATAGTGTGTGTCCTCAGAGTCAGTGTGTGTCCTCAGAGACAGTGAGATAGTGTGTGTCCTCAGAGTCAGTGTGTGTCCTCAGAGATAGTGTGTGTCCTCAGAGTCAGTGTGTGTCCTCAAAGTCAGTAAGACAGTGTGTGTCCTCAGAGACAGTGAGACAGTGTGTGTCCTCGGGGACAGTGAGATAGTGTGTGTCCTCGGGGACAGTGTGTGTCCTCAGAGACAGTGAGTCAGTGTGTGTCCTCAGAGACAGTGAGACAGTGTGTGTCCTCAGAGACAGTGAGATAGTGTGTGTCCTCAGAGTCAGTGAGACAGTGTGTGTCCTCAGAGACAGTGAGACAGTGTGTGTCCTCAGAGAAAGTGAGACAGTGTGTGTCCTCAGAGTCAGTGTGTGTCCTCAGAGACAGTGAGATAGTGTGTGTCCTCAGAGAAAGTGAGACAGTGTGTGTCCTCAGTCAGTGAGACAGTGTGTGTCCTCAGAGACAGTGAGACAGTGTGTGTCCTCAGAGACAGTGAGACAGTGTGTGTCCTCAGAGACAGTGTGTGTCCTCAGAGACAGTGTGTGTCCTCAGAGACAGTGAGACAGTGTGTGTCTTCTTGTCTTCCACTCGTCTTGTTAGTAAACAACAGATTCAGATCTCGTGGCCTCGAGTTATTTATCTCATTCACACGTTATTATGTCGTGGTCACGTAATATATTTTGACCAGATGCCACCAGGGGGCGCTGTAACTTACACAAGCTGGACCACAGCTGACAGCCTCACACGAGGGACAGAGACGGTGTCGTCTTCATCTGATCTGAGACAGTTTGTCCTCTCACTTCATCAGTGAAGAACTGATCAGGTGGATCTTTGTCACAGCTCTGAGATCAGTGGGACTGAAGCCTCTCCTCATCACATGGTAACCAGGAGCTCTTTATACAGAGCAGAACCTCTGCTGAGGTCCATCTGTCTCCTCTGGTCCCAGTTTGTCAGAAGCAGATGTTCATCAACACACAGTGAAACATGGCTTCACCTGTAACAGCAGTAAATCCACCTCTCAGGTGTCCACTCTGCACTTTGACATGCAGAGGACACACACTGAGCTCTTAGCGTGTTCATTCCAACACGTGAACATGAAGCAGAGAGGAAGCTGCTCCACCTCTGAACAGGACTGAAGTCCCTGCTGCTCTTTCTACTGGATGAGCTGCATCACTGACTCACAGCTGATGAAGAGAGTCTCTGTGACACTGATGTCTTCTTCTCTCAACAGGTGGAGGGGGAAGGGGTGGAGCTGAGTGTGAAGAGGACAGTGTGAAGAGGACAGTGTGTGTGGACGGAGGCTGAGCTGTGTCCTGAGGATCCAGAGGCTGAAGCAGCAGCAGCTTGTGTGTAGTCTCCAATCTACACAACCCCTAATCTGCATGTGTTTGTGAGATGAAGCCGGAGCACCTGGAGAAAACACGGGGAGAACATGCAGACTCCACACAGGAAGACCCCATCTGAACCGGATTCAAACCAGCAACCTTCCTGCCCCGATTGTGTTAATTCACATGAAGAATGTGTTTATTGAAATGACACAACACAAGCAGAATATATAAACCCTCTATAAAGAGTCACATACAGTGTGTTTAAGTTTGTCTTTATTATTGTCCACCTTTGTCCCTCAGTGTGTCTCCATGTGTGTAGAACCACATTCTGTGTAGATGTTTGTTTATGATCTTAAAGTTCCTGGATTCACGTCACAAATTGATTTAGTTCAACACAAAGTTCAACACATTGAAATCACTTTGAGTTTAAAATCAGAGTTTTGTCTTTGACACAAAAGATCAAAACTCTGGACTTAAAAATGGGACGTTTTCATTTCTGCATCAGGTGCAGAGCGGTGGTGGCTTTTCTCCTTTTGACCCACAGGTGGCGCTGCAGTATAACAGCAGCACATCCCAGTCAAAGCCTTTATATTCAGTCTATGAGTCAAACACATGGATCATTTCCTCTGTGACAAACCAGATGTAACGAGAAGAAAAACATCTCAGAGAGAAAAGTTCTGTTTCTACTTGTCTCTGCTTTAATGCTCAATAAACATCCTTCCACCGACTTCACTGGAATCATGACTCAGCTTTTCTTTCCTCTTCAAACCAACTGGTGGAAACATCTCGTCCTTGGTGCATGTCACAACCTAGGGTGGAAATGACATACAAAACACGGACGTGGTACCAGGTAATACTAAGGTTTTATTTCAGATTTCGTTCCCTACAATTGTTCAGCCCAAGTCAAGTTAACAAAAACGTCTGCAACCAATCAATACACGACGCACAGGTACGAAACAAAAGATTAACACAACACCCCCGCTGCTGGGCCAAGACCAGCCTCCAGCCGTCTCTGCTGCAGGTCCAACAACCCCGACGGAGGAGGAGCCAGAGCCTTTTAACCAGTCCGGGACCTGCGCGCCGGGTGCACCCAGTTACAGCTCATCAGCCAAAACAGCCAATCTGCATACAGCGATCAGAGGGCACAAACAGGGGGTTAGATACAATACCGGCACAGGCCAGCAGGCCGTCACACCCTCCCCCTAAAAAGATGGAAACCCCCCCCCCAGGTTTTCACCTGTCCCAATGTTTACACAATAAACAAAAACAAAATTCAGTTAAACATATAAACATTACTCAGCACACATAGGGGCTCGTGACAATGCATCTGCAACTACATTGTCAGAGCCCCTAACGTGGCGAATATCCAAGTTGTATGGCTGAAGAAAGAGACTCCATCTCATCAGCCGTTGGTTTGGGTTCTGGAGAGAATGTAGAAAGGTCAGTGGGTTATGGTCGCTAGAAACAACCACGGCCGAACAATGCCCACCCACATACACCTCGAAATGCTGGAGTGCCCATACGAGCGCGAGGGCCTCCTTTTCAATCTCAGAATAATTCAATTGGTAATTCTTGAATTTTCGAGAAAAGAAACATACAGGCTGTTCTACGCCAGTGTCATTTTCTTGTATCAACACCGCTCCAGCGCCGACGTTACTGGCATCCGTTTGAATTTTAAATGGTTTGTCCAGTCGTGGAGCCATCAAAACGGGTGCAGAGCTTAACAGAGCTTTAACCGAGTCAAACGCGTTTTGACAGGTGTCTGTCCACGTATAAGTGGCCTTTGCTTTTAACAAACTAGTCAATGGCGCGACTACGGACGAAAAGTTTCTGCAGAAGCAGCGGTAAAAACCCACCATCCCGAGGAAGCGCATTAATTCGCGTTTTGTAGCAGGAACAGGGAACTCGTCAATAACCTGTACTTTGGCCCTTCCCCACTACCTTACCCAGGTAGGTCACGGTCGCTCCAGCAAACTCACACTTTGCCAGATTAACCGTGAGCCGTGCCTGTGCAAGGCGCGCGAGGAGCAGTCGCAAGCACTCCAGATGTGATGCCCAGGTATTACTGACCGTAACCACATCATCCAAATAAACAGTTACTCCTTCCAGCCCAGCCACAACACGATTCATTAATCTCTGAAATGTCTCTGGGGCATTACGCAGCCCGAATGACATGACACGATACGAAAATAACCCTTTAGGTGTGATAAAACGGAAACTTCACGAGCCCTCTCAGTTAACAGCACTTGCCAATATCCTTTAAGGAAATCCAATTTGGTGACGAATTTGGCTGCTCCGACTTCATCAATACAGTCCTCTATACGAGGGAAAGGAAACGAATCAGGTTTGGTTACAGCATTGAGTTTGCGATAATCAGTACAAAAACGAAACGTACCGTTAGACTTTTTAACCAATAAGCATGGCGAAGACCAGCTGGAGAAAGACGGTTCAGCTAAGTTATTGTTAAGCAAATACTGAACCTCTTCGTCCTGACTTTCCTTTTTCCCGATAGGCACTCGATAAAAACGCTGCCGGATGGGCTCAGCACCCCCCACATCGATATCGTGCTCCAGTAAATCAGTCTGTGTGGGCACATCAGAGAACAACACTTTAAACTCCCCAAGCAAATCAGTGAGCTCTTGGCTCTGAATCGAATTTAAATGTTTTAGGACGGACGGCATGGCCAGCAATGTCTCGGAATTCTTTAAACGTCCTTGTAACACACAATCATCGGTTGTGTTAAGCTCCTCCCCCTCTGATGCTGCCACCATCAAAGTTGCGCGAACCAGCGAGGAGCTGTCCACTAGCACCAGAGAGGAGCTGTCCACTAGCACCTGAGAGGAGCTGTCCACCAGCACCTGAGAGGAGCTGTCCACCAGCACCTGAGAGGAGCTGTCCACCAGCACCTGAGAGGAGCTGTCCACCAGCACCAGATAGGAGCTGTCCACCAGCACCTGAGAGGAGCTGTCCACCAGCACCTGAGAGGAGCTGTCCACCAGCACCTGAGAGGAGCTGTCCACCAGCACCTGAGAGGAGCTGTCCACCAGCACCAGAGAGGAGCTGTCCACCAGCACCTGAGAGGAGCTGTCCACCAGCACCTGAGAGGAGCTGTCCACTAGCACCCGAGAGGAACTGTCCACCAGCACCACGGGATCGATCGTTTTCGAATCGCGCCGCTCCTCACGAGTATGAAACGGTTTCAAGAGATTAACATGACATCGTTGAGTGACATTCCTCCTGTCGGGGGTCGAGATCACGTAATTATCATTCAGACCACGATGCAGGACCTTATAGGGTCCAGCGTACCTGGCCTGAAACGGTGAATCAAGTACCGGAAGCAGGGCGAGCACTAAATCACCAACAACAAACGTTCTGTGCTCCGTGCGACGATCGAAGAGTGTTTTCATTTTCTTCTGGGACTCCTCCAGCCGTTCCCTAGCCATTCTCCAGGCAGAGGAAAGACGGCGGCGGAAACCCAGAACGTACTCAGACAAATTATCAGGCGGTTCTGAATCAGTCCATTGATCATGGAGCACTGACATCACCCCACGCACACGGTGCGCAAAAACAAGATCATTTGGACTAAAGCCAGTACTCTCATGCGTGACCCCCCTGGCTGCTAACATCAGCCACGGCAGGCCCTCCTCCCAATCGCCCCCTAACTCGACACAATATGCACGAAGCAGTGATTTCAGCGTTGAATGAAAGCGTTCCAAAGCACCTTGGCTCTGAGCGTGATAAGCGGTTGACAGATTTTGCTGAATTCCCAATTGCCTGAGAACGTCTTTGAACAATTTGGAAGTAAAGTTACTCCCCCGATCAGACTGCACAACTTTCGGTAACCCGAAAGTTGAAATAAATTGACTCAGTGCTTTAACAATTGCTTTCGTGTTAATAGAACGTAATGGAAAAGCAGCCGGTAGCGAGTGGTCTGGCACATAACCGTGAGCAGGTACTCACAGCCTGTTTTAGAGCGAGGCAGAGGCCCAACATTGTCAATGATAAGGTGATCAAAAGGTCGACTCGCAGTCGGAATCGGACGCAACGGAGCCGGCTTCAGCATCACATTGGGTTTACCTGTCAGCTGACATGTTCCGCACGTTTTTACAAAACTGGCAACGTCGTGCTTAACTCGCGTCCAGTGGAAATAGCACAAAATGTGATCATATGTTTTCTGTACACCGGCATGACCAGCGAGCTTATCATGAGCGGTTTCGAGTACCAGCAGACGAAATTTAGCAGGCACCACCACCTGGACAACTGGATCACCAACAAAACAATCGGCGTGAGGAGACCACTTCCTTAACAACACGCCGTCTTTAACGAAGTAGCCCCCCCGCTTTATTCCGAATTTCATGGTCAACGTTAACGAGTTCAAAGAGTGATTTCAATGTCTCATCTGATTTTTGCTCTTCTGCCAATTCCTCACGTGATACACAGACGGGATAATCAGCGAGCGAAAAAGACTTTGATTTAGTTGACTGCACTCTCTCGGTCTCAGTTCTTCGACTGGCAGAGCGAGTCACTACACATGCGGTAAACACCTTCGGATACTTTTCAGCACTCTCACCGGTGGACAGCGGCTCTTCAGTAACCACCAGAGGAGAAGACGTATCTGACCAGATGCGTCTACCTGCCAGCTGGTTCCCGAGCACCACTGAGATGCCATCAATAGGTAGTGCAGGCCGAACACCAAGCTCCACGTCTCCCTCCACTAGTTCACACTCAAGAGAGACAGTGTGCAACGGCACTGAAATTGTGTTTAAGCCAATTCCACGAATCAACAGCGAATTCCCAGTGTAAGACTCATTAGAGAAAGGCAACACCGACCCTAATATAAAAGACCCACTAGCCCCAGTATCCCTCAATATTTTCACTCGGACTTTATGACCACCAACAAGTGACACAAAGCCCTCAGAGATGAAAGGATCAAACGTCACCTCGCGGTCTGCCACACACGCAGAGGCGCACGCAGGCCGGTCAGTTGGCAGCTCCAAGTCAGGGATCGCAGGCACTGGAACAGCCAGGATCGAAGCCTCAGCAGTCGTGTTGAACGATTGAGCTTTCTTTGCTTTGAGCACTGGACATTGCCTTATCCAATGACCTCTTTCAAAACAGTACCCACACGTATCCTTATCCAGAGCAGGCCTTTGCACATATTTCTGTGCAGACTGCTGCTCTTGAGCTCGAGGCACAGGTATAACGTTAGGCCATGATCGAAAATTACCTCCATCCATTTTTCTACGATCTACTCGTGACCGGTGCGTCAGCTCCCATTCATCAGCCAGCACGGCTGCCTCGGAAGCCGTGCGCACCTTACGCTCCACAATGTACGTAGCTACACCTTCGGAGAGCGTGTCCTTATACTGCTCTAACAAAAATAGATCGATCAAATCATCCACTGTAGTAATATTTTCGGATCTTCGTCAACGAGTAAACTGCAAAGTCAAAGCTCTCACGAAATCAACATTCGTTTGCTCGTATATCCTCCGCATATTGCTGAAACGAAAACGGTAAGCCTCTGGCACCAGTTCGTATGCTTTCATCACTGCAGTTTTCACCTTCTCATACACCTGACTGTCTGCCACAGACAGTGCCGCATAGGCGAGCTGAGCGCGGCCGGTCAACACACACTGGAGGAGCAGAGTCCTCTCCACGTCTGACCAACTGTGCGCATCAGCTACCCGCTCGAACAATTGAAAAAAAGTGTCCACATCAGCCTCTCTAAATGGTGGAACTAAACAAATCTTCTTTTCAACGTTCAATCCAGTAGGTGACTGTCCACCTGGCATTCTACCATCCCGCAGCAGATCGTTGCTGCTCTTGATCCAGTTTTATTTTCTCAACCTCTTGCGTGAGATGGATTTTATCAAGCTCCGTCTCCCTCTGCATTACAAGCAGAACCTTTTGCTCCTCAAAAGTAAGCGCAGTGTTGCCAACTTGGCGACTTGGTCGCTAAATCTGGCGACTTTCCAAACCCTCATGGCGACTTCTGGTGATATTAGAGACTTTCTGGTGTTTTGGAGACTGACGTGAAAGCACGTATCGTTCTGCAGTGACTGTCCTCAACGAGCAGCGGGTGATGCCGTGAGCCCCTCCGCCATCCCAGCGCACTCACAGGCGGTCAGTCTCCCAGTAGCCTTGCGCAGCAGTCCCAGCTGCAGTCAGAGCAGAGGAGACCCACACTCCGCGTCCTCCAGACAGCAAATTAATCGCTGATCCTGCCCTGGCTTACAGAGCGGGATGTAAGTGTCAGTGTATCTTCACTGTCACTGGAAAACATGAGTCATGTTGCAGAGTCCACATCTCTCGTGTGGAACGTGGTGAAACTGAAAACTGAACCAAACTTAAGAAGAAAAAAATAAATAACTTGCTCTGCCATAGTATCTCTTTTGGATCATTTTGCTGGTCCCGAGGCGGATAAAGGAGGAGGGCTGGACGTAGAGCTAGAAGTTCCACCCCACATATCATTTTGATTAAATTGATATTCTAACATTTAACAATACAGGACAAAATAGATTTATGTATGTGGGTGTAGATACAGCATTAAAGTCATGAAGTTATTTTGAGAAGTGATGGCCTATTTCTATGGCAAGTTAAAAAAAAAAAGAATCAACAGAAAAATACGGAAGCGTATTCCATTCACTTTTATTTTTTAATTTTTGGGGCATTTATCTCCGAGATAATTATCTCAGAAAAACAGAATAATTTTCTTTGTGAAGTGAATATAATATGCTTCTGCAGAAGAAAGCTTATTTTAAGTTCCAAACATATTCAGGGTGTTTTTCTCTCACTTTCTGTACGTCCTATAGCGACCATTACATTATGCAAATTAGGCGATGACGTCATTTAGCGACAATTAGCGACTTTTAGGACAGCCAATAGCTACTTTCCTTACTGAGGAGTTGGCAACACTGAGTGAGCGCGTGTGGCGCCGGTGGCTCAGATGGTGCCGCTGTAGTTGTTAGCACCTGCTGATCCACTAACCGGCCACCACTACGCACCTAACTCTCTCTTTTAACCTCCTTTGTAATACGGAAACGACGATGTCATAATTGTCTCCTCGATTAACTGCTCCTTTGTCATTGAGTTTAATAACTCAGCTGACGGAGTCTGGATAAAAACAGTCACAATTTTTGAAGTCATATTCCCCAATTAAATTGTGAGCTGCTATTGAGATCAACAAATGACCCGACACCTGTATAAACAGTAGACCCTGCTCCTCTTCAGGTGACGTGAGACCGGGGATTTTAAGCACCGAGCCCGTAAATCCGAAAGAGCCACCGCTTGATAATGGCTCCACGGAAATCGGAAATGCCACCGAGACGACCGCTCCAGGTCCCTGTCACCCAAAAATAACAAACAAAAATAACAAACCACGCATCCGAAGACACGCACTAATCTTATCTCAGGTAATTTATTGATCCAATTTTCCAAATCCAGGTTCAATCAGACAAAATAACACAACGACGTTTACTCACCCCTAATTATCCAACTTCACTACAAACTGGCGTTTCTTTCTTTCTTCTGGACGAGCCCCCATATGTCACACCCAGAGTATGAATGACACGACAGAGCGGACGGTAGTTTTACCAGGTTCCATGATGGGTTTATTGTAGAACCTCAGAGGTGCAGATATTCAAACAAAACAACGCACAAGACAAAACGAATGCTCAGCACGACCCCCCCGGTGCTGGCCAAGCCCCCCCGCCCAGCCTGTGTCTGCTGCAGGTCCAGCCCCCCCGAGGAGGAGGAGGAGGAGCCAGAGCTTTCAAGGAGTCCGGTGCACCTGCGTACCAGGTGCACCCAGTTACGGCTCGTTACCTCCAATCAGCAGCACTGCACACGGAGACCAGGGACACAAACAGAGGGTTAGACACCTGTCATGGAAAGGTACAGGCCAGCAGGCCGTCACAGTGTGTGTGTGTCAGTGTGTGTGTATGTGTGTGTGTGTCAGTGTGTGTCAGTGTGTGTGTGTGTGTGTGTGTGTGTGTGTGTGTGTGTGTGTGTGTGTGTGTGTCAGTGTGTGTGTCAGTGTGTGTGTGTGTGTGTGTGTGTGTGTGTGTGTGTGTGTGTGTGTGTGTGTGTGTGTGTGTGTGTGTGTGTGTGTGTGTGTGTGTGTGTGTGTGAGGGGATTTACCAGGGTGAGGGTCACATGATCACGTTTTGTATGAATGTTGTGTTTTCTGATTTAATTCTCACAGATTTGATATTTTCTTTAATTACAGACTCAGTGGTTGTCGACTCTCAGAGACTCACTGTGAAGTCGTGGCCTCAGCTCTGAAGTCAGACCCCTCACATCTGAGAGAACTGGATCTGAGTAGAAACAAGCTGCAGGATTCAGGAGTGAAGCTGCTGTGTTCTGGACTGGAGAGTCCAAACTGTCGACTGGAGACTCTGAGGTCCTTAAATCCTTCTTCACTTTTCAGACTTTCTTTCTTATTGGGTCATTATTTATTTAAATTGTCTCAGTTCTGCTCTGCTCACTGTCCCTCAGTCATCTGTCACTCACCCAGCCTGTCAGTCACGTCCACCTCATCAACTCCATTCACCTGCACTCACCTGCTCCTGATCACTAAGAAAGTGTCAGTAAATAACATGTGGACTGAGGCCGAGCACTCGTCCTCCTCAGGTTTTCAAAATAAGACACATTCTTATTGAAACACGTTGGACAGTTGATAAGTATAGAAACAAACAGGAAGTGACATCAGGAGCCATCCCTACTTTAAACAGTGTTTAATTACACAAACCTGCTCAGTGACCAACACACAGAGAAGAAGCTGATGAATGAAACAATGGTCCAACATGTCTGATCTGATATTTATCTTCAGGTCACAGACTGGACTGAGGTCAGCAGCATGTTGAGAGTCTGTGTTGACATGATGACGATCCACAACAACAGGAGGACACATTCTAATATTCATATTTCTTTATCCAGGTTGTGGAGCTGCAGACTGTCAGAGATCAGCTGTTCTTCTCTGGCTTCAGCTCTGAGGTCAAACCCCTCTCATCTGAGAGAACTGGATCTGACACTAAACAACCTGCAGGACTCAGCAGTGAAGGAGCTGTGTGGTTTTCTACAGAGTCCAACCTGTCGACTGGAGACTCTGAGGTCAGTTCACTGACTGACTTTTGTAGATCTCATATCTATAAAACATAATTTATACACAATTTATCAAACTTAATTCTAATTTAACATAATTCCTCTTCATACATAACTTGAACTCATTCATTAATTAATCTGTGACATTTTAAATATTCAGCTACTTGTTAAAACATTGAGTTTAGTTCTGGATTTCCTAAACTGATCTGCAGGACAGAGACCGGGTCCAAATAATCTATTTGTACTGAATCAGGACTCGTTTTTAGTCCAACATGTCTGATTTCATATTTATCTTCCATGTTATGAGTCTGTGTGACATGAATATATGTCTGTTATTTTCACACATGAACTCAGTTTAATTTACAGTTAAGTTTTATTCTTTATCCAGGTTGAGGGGCTGCAGTCTGTCAGAGATCAGCTGTTCTTCTCTGGCTTCAGCTCTGAGGTCAAACCCCTCTCATCTGAGAAAACTGGATCTGTGCTCCAACAACCTGCAGGACTCAGGAGTGAAGGAGCTTCTTGATCTACAGCAGAGTCCAACCTGTCGACTGGAGACTCTGAGGTCAGTAGATGGTTGGAGTCAGTCCACGCTGCTTTCATCAGTATGTTACTAAACACAGTCAGTATCACAGATCCAGGGTCTGTGCTACCAAGCAGGATTTGTGGTTATCAGGTTAACTTCAGGTTTAGTTTTTTCAGTTCTACGAAGCTCGTCCACTTCTTAACCAGGTCAATCACCATGGTAACTTCTGATGGACAGCTAACCTGCTCCAGGTTCAGTTGGAGATCAACCAGTATAGAAGCTCCGCCCACTGACCACAGTGACTCTACACTGTTGTGTGGTGCTCACTCTCCTTAAAGGCTCGGATAAGGGAAGTTTAAATCAACGTCTGGTTGGTTCAGTTGATCTCTAACTCACCCAGAACATCTCAATGTCTCCAGACTCATCCTTTCCCCAAAACACCAGATGACCTCAGCTTCCTGGAGACAGGTCCATGTGTGTGTCCTCAGAGACAGTGTGTGTCCTCAGAGACAGTGTGTGTCCACAGAGACAGTGAGACAGTGTGTGTCCTCAGAGTCAGTGTGTGTCCTCAGAGACAGTGAGTGTCCTCAGAGACAGTGTGTGTCCTCAGAGTAAGTGTGTGTCCTCAGAGACAGTGAGACAGTGTGTGTCTTCAGAGACAGTGTGTGTCCTCAGAGTCAGTGTGTGTCCTCAGAGACAGTGAGACAGTGTGTGTCCTCAGAGACAGTGTGTGTCCTCAGAGTCAGTGTGTGTCCTCAGAGACAGTGAGACAGTGTGTCCTCAGAGTCAGTGTGTGTCCTCAGAGACAGTGAGACAGTGTGTGTCCTCAGAGACAGTGTGTGTCCTCAGAGACAGTGAGACAGTGTGTGTCCTCAGAGACAGTGAGAAACTTTGTGTCCTCAGAGTCAGTGAGACAGTGTGTGTCCTCACAGTCAGTGAGACAGTGTGTGTCCTCAGAGACAGTGAGACAGTGTGTGTCCTCAGAGACAGTTTGTGTCCTCAGAGTCAGTGAGACAGTGTGTGTCCTCAGAGACAGTGAGACAGTGTGTGTCCTCAGATACAGTGTGTGTCCTCAGAGTCAGTGTGTGTCCTCAGAGTAAGTGAGACAGTGTGTGTCCTCAGAGATAGTGTGTGTCCTCAGAGACAGTGAGACAGTGTGTCCTCAGAGTCAGTGTGTGTCCTCAGAGACAGTGAGACAGTGTGTCCTCAGAGTCAGTGTGTGTCCTCAGAGACAGTGAGACAGTGTGTGTCCTCAGAGACAGTGTGTGTCCTCAGAGTCAGTGAGACAGTGTGTGTCCTCAGAGTCAGTGAGACAGTGTGTGTCCTCAGAGACAGTGAGACAGTGTGTGTCCTCAGAGACAGTGAGACACTTTGTGTCCTCAGAGTCAGTGAGACAGTGTGTGTCCTCAGAGTCAGTGAGACAGTCTGTGTCCTCAGAGACAGTTTGTGTCCTCAGAGTCAGTTTGTGTCCTCAGAGTCAGTGAGACAATGTGTGTCCTCAGAGTCAGTGAGTCAGTGAGTTTCCTCAGAGACAGTGAGACAGTGTGTGTCCTCAGAGTCAGTGTGTGTCCTCAGAGACAGTGAGACAGTGTGTGTCCTCAGAGTCAGTGTGTGTCCTCAGAGTCAGTGTGTGTCCTCAGAGACAGTGAGACAATGTGTGTCCTCAGAGTCAGTGTGTGTCCTCAGAGTCAGTGTGTGTCCTCAGAGTCAGTGTGTGTCCTCAGAGTAAGTGAGACAGTGTGTGTCCTCAGAGATAGTGTGTGTCCTCAGAGACAGTGAGACAGTGTGTGTCCTCAGAGACAGTGTGTGTCCTCAGAGTAAGTGAGACAGTGTGTGTCCTCAGAGATAGTGTGTGTCCTCAGAGACAGTGAGACAGTGTGTGTCCTCAGAGACAGTGTGTGTCCTCAGAGACAGTGAGACAGTGTGTGTCCTCAGAGTCAGTGGGACAGTGTGTGTCTTCTTGTCTTCCACTCGTCTTGTTAGTAAACAACAGATTCAGATCTCGTGGCCTCGAGTTATTTATCTCGTTCACACGTTATTATGTCGTGGTCACGTAATATATTTTGACCAGATGCCACCAGGGGGCGCTGTAACTTACACAAGCTGGACCACAGCTGACAGCCTCACACGAGGGACAGAGACGGTGTCGTCTTCATCTGATCTGAGACAGTTTGTCCTCTCACTTCATCAGTGAAGAACTGATCAGGTGGATCTTTGTCACAGCTCTGAGATCAGTGGGACTGAAGCCTCTCCTCATCACATGGTAACCAGGAGCTCTTTATACAGAGCAGAACCTCTGCTGAGGTCCATCTGTCTCCTCTGGTCCCAGTTTGTCAGAAGCAGATGTTCATCAACACACAGTGAAACATGGCTTCACCTGTAACAGCAGTAAATCCACCTCTCAGGTGTCCACTCTGCACTTTGACATGCAGAGGACACACACTGAGCTCTTAGCGTGTTCATTCCAACACGTGAACATGAAGCAGAGAGGAAGCTGCTCCACCTCTGAACAGGACTGAAGTCCCTGCTGCTCTTTCTACTGGATGAGCTGCATCACTGACTCACAGCTGATGAAGTGAGTCTCTGTGACACTGATGTCTTCTTCTCTCAACAGGTGGAGCTGAGTGTGAAGAGGACAGTGTGAAGAGGACAGTGTGAAGAGGACAGTGTGTGTGGACGGAGGCTGAGCTGTGTCCTGAGGATCCAGAGGCTGAAGCAGCAGCAGCTTGTGTGTAGTCTCCAATCTACACAACCCCTAATCTGCATGTGTTTGTGAGATGAAGCCGGAGCACCTGGAGAAAACACGGGGAGAACATGCAGACTCCACACATGAAGACCCCATCTGAACCGGATTCAAACCAGCAACCTTCCTGCCCAGATTGTGTTAATTCACATGAAGAATGTGTTTATTGAAATGACACAACACAAGCAGAATATATAAACCCTCTATAAAGAGTCACATACAGTGTGTTTAAGTTTGTCTTTATTATTGTCCACCTTTGTCCCTCAGTGTGTCTCCATGTGTGTAGAACCACATTCTGTGTATATGTTTGTTTATGATCTTAAAGTTCCTGGATTCACGTCACAAATTGATTTAGTTCAACACAAAGTTCAACACATTGAAATCACTTTGAGTTTAAAATCAGAGTTTTGTCTTTGACACAAAAGATCAAAACTCTGGACTTAAAAATGGGACGTTTTCATTTGTGCATCAGGTGCAGAGCGGTGGTGGCTTTTCTACTTTTGACCCACAGGTGGCGCTGCAGTATAACAGCAGCACATCCCAGTCAAAGCCTTTATATTCAGTCTATGAGTCAAACACATGGATCATTTCCTCTGTGACAAACCAGATGTAACGAGAAGAAAAACATCTCAGAGAGAAAAGTTCTGTTTCTACTTGTCTCTGCTTTAATGCTCAATAAACATCCTTCCACCGACTTCACTGGAATCATGACTCAGCTTTTCTTTCCTCTTCAAACAAACTGGTGGAAACATCTCGTCCTTGGTGCAGGTAAAAGAACAAAATCACCAGTTTGACATAATGGAAACAACCAGAAGAAAAGTGAATGAGACATTTACAGAATGAAGAAGAGTCGATGATGAGCAGAGCATCTTTAAGTCTCTGAGGAAACTGTTTAATAAACATTTTACCATATTTAATAGAAAACTGACCCGAGGACGTTTTATACAAACGTAGATGAAGATTCTTGTTGTACGTTCTCGACCACCACCTCAGAACAACCACCAGGGGGAGACTGTAGCAGGCCTCTGGGAACAGCTGCATGCTGGGAAATAATTAATGATGGGAGGTTCACAGAAGAGACAAGGGACAGAAAGTGTCTGAGAGATGATGTCCTGAAGACAGGGGACATGTTGGGCCTGTTGTGTTGAACAGTTTGTCAAACATTCAGCGATCACTAGCGATCCGTCCACACATCTGTCCACGCAGCACTGGAAACAGGCTTAACCTTCTCCCCCCCCGACCACCTGTTCATTACTATGCCTCCCCCCCCCCCCCCCCCCCACTCTGCTCTTCTCCTCTCACCCGCTCCCTTCTTCTTGTTCTCTCTCTGACAGTCGTCACTTGTTCCAGTTCTCTCTTTGTTATCCTGCCTTTTTATCTTCCTACCCAATCTCTCCCTCTTCTTCTCGTATTTTTGCGTTACCTTGTTTATTTATGATTCATGCTTTTATTAATTTTAATGAAAATTACAATAGATTGAAAAAAAGATTTTGTTCATCTCGAGCAATGAGTTTTTTATTTTAAGGTTTTTGTGTAACTTTATTATTTCATCAGTGTAAAAATGAAAATACTGGAGTATCTAACCTGCTGCAGTAGCTTGGTGATTGTGTAGGGGGCAGTATAACCACCGAGCTGCTCAGTAGCTGCACATTGTTTTACACAGAAGAAAAACGTAAACAGGAAGTAGATTCTCTGTAAAAACCAACGAGCGAGAATCAACGTCATCAAACTGAGAAACTTCTGAATTAAAGTTAGATCAAAGGATTTCACCGCCGAGACTTTGATCTGTACGGAAACCGGTTTGTGACAAACTTCATTCCACATCTGAGGGGGGTGTTTGTTTCCCTCACACGTCAGAAGGTGTGGGGTGCGCTTGTTTTGCAGACATGTCGGTGCAGGTGTGGTGTCTGTCGTTCCGCCAGCCGTACGCCGGTCTGATTCTGGACGGGGTGAAGACGCTGGAGAGCCCCTGGAGGCCCCTGCTGGCCCCGCTGGAGAACCAGACCCTGGCGGTCCACATCGCCCGGCGGGACTGGGAGGGGGACGAGTGGCGGGCGGTGCTTCGCGGCCCACTGGGGATGACCGAGGCTCAGATCCACGGGCTCCTGGAGTCCGGGGAGCGGTTCGGCCGCGGCGTGGTGGCAGGTGGGAACTGACCTGTGTTTTCTGTAGGGTTCCTGAAGGCATCACCTGTGGAAATACATCTTTCAGGATTGGTGGATGTGGGCGTGACCTCGGTGTGTCCCGCCTCCATGCTGGAGGAGGAGCTTCAGCACCTGGAGAGGTCGGCCCTTCTGGTTGGTCTGCAGGAGAAACACGTGACTCACCTGTCCAACCCTCGCTGGCTGAAAGAGCCCCTGAGCTCCCGAGGAGGTCGCGACCCCTGGACTGTGGAGATCCCCACGGAGCTTCTGCCATGAGGACACGTGATGCACACAGGGCCGGTGTCTCCTGGGATCAGATCTCACTTCCTGACCTACATGCAGATTAACACGCGTGTCCTGTGTTAAAGACCAGTCTGGGTTTACAGACGTGTGCGTGTGTGGGAGCATGTGAATGAAAGTATTGATCTCTATCTTGTGATCAGTTTTGATATTGTGATTCTTAGGACGTCAGCTGAGAGGACGTCCTTCACATGTGGACCAGGAGGGATTTGAAAGGACTCTGTTAGAGGATGTGGACTCATGTGGTCTGGTGTGATCAGATCTGATCTGATTGGTTCACACCTGAACATTCATTTTCCTCAGAGAAAGAATCCTGATTTTCATGTTGCGCCACCTGCAGGTCAAACTGGACACTTCAGGCTTCAGCTCCTCCTCCTGTCGTCCAGACTCAATAAAGTGAAGTACACTAATATATCATGCTAATGTAACAGTCAACATCTTGTATTGTTAACGATGAAAATCTTCACTGAGGGAATAAAACCATGAGAAACAAAATGGTTTCTTCAATAAAACAAAGGTTCGGATCCAAAGATGATGAATGATGTCAGAATGAATCTAGGGGGCGGAGCTTATACAGAGTTAGTTTTACATGAATGGAGTTAACGTACTGGTTGAACCTCCCGTGGAACTGGTTCTTCATGAAGTTAGTCCTGTAGTCAGCTCGTAACTTTGATTCTAGTTCAGGCTCCAGAAAGTCAAAGTACACGTTAAGTAAATGTTTGTAAAGAAGTTTCTGTCGTTTCACATCGTTCTTCTCTCTCTGATGTTTGTTCAAGTGTTTCTGATCAGTTTGGTTTGAATCAGTTATTAAATGATATAAAAACAGGCCGAGACGTCAGATGAGAATTACTACTGCACAGTGTACTGACTGTTAAAGACTCCATCACCACAAGATGGCAGCGTTCGTATCTGAGATATTCTACAGGAAGTGGAAACGAGTCGTCGTCTTTATTTACACAAACAGATGAATGGTTCAGGAGGTCCTGATCATGTGACACCTGTGATCATGTGATCTTTGTCACTGATGAAACAAACGGTCGTCTGCTTGTGAAACAAACTTTATTCTCCCAGAAACAACTTATCACCATCGGCAGTTTGAACAAAACATCAACATAAATACATCCCTCATCAATAAACAGGGACTGACCATGCCCCGCCCCCTCTCACCGATTGGCCGACTGAAACTCAATTAACTGACCGACAAACTAATTAAACTCAGTTCTTCTCAGGTAATCGTACCAACAACTGTCGCTCTCGACTTCAACGTTCGGAGCAGGAAGTTATTTGTGTCGGAGATTTGTAAATAAAGTTTTTTGGCAACAAACTAACATGTGCAGAACTCTTTCACAACTTTCAATGTGAAGCTAACATGCTAAAGTGAGAACAGAAATACCTCAATACTGGAAGTATCGAGGGTTTTTTACAAAAAATTTACGGAAAGAATAAAGATTTGTCCTAATTATTTTTCATATATCATATCCTCTTTAACTTTTCCTGCCAACAGGAACTTGTTAGCTTCATGCTAACTCTTGAGGTATGTTTCAGCAGGATGTGCATCTCACTCACACGGTGGGGGGGATGTAGTGTGTCGCTGTGTGGTGGGGGGATGGGGCTGTAATGTAAGCAACCACGTGGGCTGGGTTAGGGGCGGGGCAATAAACCCGTGAGTTGTGGCCTCCAGTCTGGAGCGTTCCCCACTGGACTGATGGTGGGAGGCAGTGGTAGGAGGAGTGATGGGGGAGGTGGGTTGGCTGAGGAGCAGAGGGCAGGTAGGTGGTGATGGGCGGGGCTTCATATGGCAGGTGCAGCATAGGGGGAGGGGGGAGAGGCGTTTGCTCCTGGTACAGATGAGCAGCGGAGGGGGCGGAGCCTGGAGGAGCAGGGCCAATGGAGGAGGTGAAGCCTTCCATCGATGGGGAGGAGCCTGTGGGGAGGGGGGGGGGGACAAATCAAACAATGCAAAATTCAATCATGTTGTATCAGCTGATCTGTCATCACTGACCACCGCCGTGTCCGTCCGTCTGTCCATCTCCTGCCCTGGAGGATTCTGGGTAGGAGGAGGGGGGCTGATGGGAGGCAGCTGGGGGTAGAAGAAGAGGAAGTCTGATACTTAACAGGAAGTGGAGCTTCCATTTCCTGGGAACTACTACACCAGCTGTACTTCCTGTTCCCAGTTCAGGTCACATTTCTGATTGATGTTATTGTTCTGATAATCACGTCTGTCCTGAGGTCAGGTGATGAGGTCACCTGTGAGACCTGCACCAATCAGAGACGAGTCTTACCGTGCAGCGGCTCCTGGCTCAGGTAGGGGGGGTAGGGTTGGTAGGTGTAGTGGTTCTCAGGAGAGGGGGAGGAGAACGTCGTCTGCTGCTGCCAGTACAACTGGGGGGGGGGGGAGGGGGGAGTATTTTAATATTATAATATATTATTATTTTAAATATTTAAAGAGAGAGTGTCACAGGAACTCACCTGGACGCCCAAGTTGAAGTAATACTGAAGAATTCTGCAGTCTACACACACACACACACACACAGAGTAACATGAGTGACGGCAGCAGGTCAGTGTGGGTGTGTGACAGTTAGGCTGGTTGACCTCTGACCTCGGGGTAAATCGCTGCCATTAGGGTCGTAGGAGTAAGGGGGCGGAGCCACCACGGTGCAGAGAGGCTCACCTAGCTCATTAACCAACCACGGAGAAGAAGCTGGGATTGACATGGAGGCTGAACAGGAAAAGATCATTTTAAACACGTTCTGATGTCAATTATCTGAGGAAACAGGTTTGTTTGTGTTTACATTGTCTCCAGAATCTAAACAAAACAGATCCACACAGAGGGTCTCTGTAAAATGCCTGTGTGTTTGTGTTTGTGTACCTGTTGCATGCGAGTGTGTGTGGACACCTGAGCGTGTCTGTGTGTGTGCACTTGGCGGCAGGTGAGCAGCTGCAGGAACATGCGATGATGGAGAAGAGGGTGAGGATGAGGAAGAGGAGGGTGAAGAGCCAACGACAGCTAAAGGCTTCACTACCTGTAACACACAAACCCAGTGAGTGTAGCTGACGTCACAATTATTATTGTTTTACCATCTTTCTGTCCCCTCAACCCGCTGAAGGTCCTACCACGGGTATAAATACAAACAGAGAGAACATTTGTACCTGCTGTGTGTGTGTGTGTGTGTTCGTGTGTGTGTACCTGCTGTGTGTAGTTGTAATTCATGTCTGGTCTCGGGGGAGAGTCAGCACATCCTCCTTCCTGTCCATCCTTTCACAACAAGAGAAAAGGTAAAAGCTTTCTGAAGCTTAGTGACATCACGGATCACATGATCATTATGACATGTTATCATGTTGTTAGCATGTCCTGCTCCGTGTCCTCCGACTGTCCCTCACGTCAGAAGCATGTCCTCTGACAGACTGCGTCTCTTGTGTCTCTACAGATTCTGTGAAGTGATTGGTTGTTAAAGCTGTTACCTGATTGTTGGAGGCCTCAGCAGTTGTGTAACCACCGGACGTCTGGTAGTTCTGATCTGAAACAAAAGTCACAATCAACAGCTGAGGAAGCCACAGACACATCTGAGGTCAGTACTGGATCTACTGACAGGAAGCTGAGTGATGTGGTGACAGGATGAGTCTGGAGAGGTGGAGATGTTCTGGGTGAGTTAGAGATCAACTGAACCAACCAGACGTTGATCTAAACTTCCCTTATCCATCTCTTGAAGGAGAGTGGAGAGTCACTGTGGCCAGTGTTCGAGTCCCGGGGGGGGGGGGGGTTGGCTGTCACAAGTTCAATCTGGAAACTCTCTGTCCCCCAGATAAATACTTATTTCACAGGATGAAGCTACTTTAACAAAACTCACCCTGAGCACTGAAGATGAAATCCTCTGAGAACTCAGCTGAGAGACAAAGAGACAAAGCGTCAGGGGACAAAGAGACGGAGACAGAGTCAGAGAGACAGAGTCCCGTGTCCTCCTCACCCTGGTCCTCAGCGGTGCTCGTGTCCTCCTGTTCGTCCTCTGAGGAGCACACTGGGGTGTTTGCAGGTCGATGTGAAGGGGGGTGGTGTCCAGAGGCTCTCTGAACTCGATAGGTGGAGCCAGGTGGAGGGGGAGGAGCAGTGCCCTGTGGGAGGAGTCAGAGTGAATCCAAACGGAAACGCATGGTCACATGTCTGCGTGGTCATGTGCTTCTCTCACCGGCAGCGGCGGGAAGACGGCGTCGCTGGCGTCGTCCAGCTGGTAGTACGTGATGGCCGAGTCCAGATCGCCTGGCTCCTCCCCCGTCTCCGCAGGGTAACCAAACTGACAATCTTTATTGATAGCAGCAACCAGCTGACGACGGCTACGACTGAACACAGGAAGACATGTGATCGACCACTGGGGGGGGCACAGTCACGGTTCTACATGGAGGGTGTGGTATTATATTTATGATGATTACACATGTCATCATCTGGAATAGTCTAGTTTCTTTGTCTCTTTTTATCAACCTGTCTGAGACTGCAGATGAAAATGAGTCTAAGAGGCTCTGGAACATTGTGCTCATATTAAATAATGTGCACCGTCCCTTTGGATTCAAAGTAGATCATATTTCAGAGACAGGTCATCGTGGTGAACACCAACCACACACATGGTTGGTGGGACTGTGGCAAGATGATGACATCATTTACCGGGACCTGAAGGCGTAGTTCTCATAGTCCTGGTAATATCGTCTTCCAGGGTGGTAATAGGTCAGCTGTGGGCCAATCAGGTGACGGTTGAGGAAACGGGTGGAGCTTCTGACCACAATCCACGACACACACAGACACACACAGAGACACACACACACACAGGAAGTCATCAGTATCAAGAGTAATTCATCGGTAACGCCTCCTTCAACATGCGTCACATGTTTTCACACCTGAGGTCAACCTGTGTCTCAGCAGGTGTGAATGTGATCAACTACACAAGTTCTACAAGTGTCAGTTCCCACCTGGACGCTCCGTAGCGAGGAGCTCTGACTGTAGGGTGGTGGTGGTGGTGGTGTGGGGGGGCGTAGGGATCATAGGTCATGGTTCCAGTTGAGGGAGGAGGGGGTGGGCGGGGGTGACCTGCCGGCTGGAAGCGAGGGGGCAGGCTGGATGGGGCGGGGCCTCCGTATAAAGGGGCGGGAGCTATCATGAGCTCGGCCCCCTTCATTCCACTGCTGCCCCGAGACTTCCTGAAGTAACGGTGACGATGATGACGCTGACCACGAGAGTCCAAGTCTGCACGAGGCCATAGGGTCAGGGGGGGGGGGGGTTGCAAGAGGTCAGAGGTCATAGAATAACCTAAGCTTACCCAGATCTCCTTTTCTAGTTGGAGCAGCAACATTCCAGGCAGGAACTGGATTCACTGGTTTCAGATCCGTCAGAGGAACCAGGTGTCTAAGACAGAGACACATCACAACCATCTGACGTCTGCTGGTCTGGAGTCAGCTTCACACCTGATGCTTGGTTCAGATTAATGTGGAAGAGTCGTCAGATTAAATGTTTCATTACTTCTCTCCCAGCTCCTCGATGAACACGGTGACGGCTGACGAGTGGGTTCCTACTTCCTGGATGAAGGCGTTATAGTATTTCCCCTTTGGCTCCAGACGCACCTGAAACAACACACACACACACACACACACACACACACGACATCAATCAACCACACACACACTGAAGGGACAACCACTGATCAGCACTCACCCTGACACAGCGCGGCGGAGGCGGGGTAACTCCTGGTGTAAACGATGTCATAGTGACCATTGATGGAGCAGCACAGCATCACCTAGGCAACACAGATGATTGACAGTCAGCACCGGAACTTCAGAAACAGTCAAACTAATCGGACCAATCAGAGGACTGGAAAACCAAAGACATGTTCTACAGGATAACGGAAACAACAGTACAAAAATAACTATTGTTGGGCCAGAGCCCAGAGGCTGACCACCAGACACTGGAGCCGAGGGTGAACAAAGGGTTGTTAAACTTTTGGAGGGAAAACATCCTCCTGCAGGCTCAAGAATCTCCCCCTGGTGGTGGAAAATGTTCTGGGAATGCCTTGGAACCCCCGCTGAGTTCCAAGCCCCGCCCACTCAGATCGATTCCTGACAAATCAATTGGCCGATGTCCTATGACCAACTCCTCAAGGAGGAGGACCTCTCAGGTAATTTAAAAGCCCTGGGACTCCAAATAATCTCTGCCATTTCTCCCTGCTAAGGACTTCGACCAGGCCCCTTCGGGGCCTCCCAGATGTTCCAGCTCTAAAGGAGGCAACCAGAGTTATTTTCTTTTATCTTAAGTTGAATCTTATTTTGAAAGACTATTTTTGTTTTTAACTTGAAAAGGCCGCGCACAGAAGCTCATTCGCCGGCCGAGACAAAGACTTTCTTTTTCACGATCCCCACAACTGCGCCACAGCTGATCATCCCTGCAGAAGAGACGATGTTTCATCCCGTTGAGGAGCAAGACGAATCCGTTCCTATTCAACAACCGAGGAACCAGCGCCACCGAGCTTGAGCGGCCACGATCATTCACTGGACTTCCGGAAAATCCGCGTGCCACGCGCAAGCAACACCGCGAAGGTCACAGTAAGAGGCTTTATTGTCTGGGCAGAGACTAGTTTAAATACTTAGCGTGTCATTTATTTGATTGTATGTTTGTTTTAAGATCGCTGATCTGTTTTTAGCCGTGTAACGCGTGGCGAACTGGAGACGTCACATCCGGTTCCTTTGTTTACTATGTTCTGAGAAGCGCGCGTAACAAGCCGGCACTTCCTTTTTTACGTGTTACCGTCAGAGACATTGTGCGGAGATTTACATCTGTTAAAAGATAAATCTCACGTAACTGGACTGCCCGCTTCGCCGGAAGTTTGTCTCTGACGATGTTTTGAGAGCTTTCCTGATCTCTCTCTATCTCTCCCTCTCTCTCTCTTTTCTCCTAAACCTGTTTTTACACACGTCCCGACCTACACTTACATATTTCATGTGGCATAGAAAATTCTAGATTTAAAGAGCCTTAATACATCTCGACGCCATTCGGCGCCAGAACCAGGAGATAAGAAATCTCTTTTTCTAAAGACCCCCTTTGTTAAGGTCAGTGACCGGCAGCCATTTTGCTTTTCGCAACGTGGCTTCACTTAGGAAAACCTCCATCTTGAACGTAACATCTTGATCCTGGCCAGACTACGTCACCACGTGATCTTGTCATTACGCCATAGCCACTCCCCTTTCTCTTTCTTAGACACACACACACACACACATAGAGACACAGACAGGCAGACACACACGATCACACGCACACACCAGTAGATACTCAGTATTACATGTGTGACAATTGTGATAAGTGCTGCTGCTGTTGCCATCTTTGAAATACTGGAGTTTGTTAAATGAAGAATCATTGAAATAACATTAACTTTACTTCCCCTTTTTAATAAATACTTTTGTAATTAAAGTATTTGTATTTCTGTGATTATTTGTACATGTGTATGTGAATACAGCTGGATTACTATAGCCTGTGCTCGAACTTAAAACCCTTCATTGTTTATTATATAATCATTAATATTAAATATTGAGATTATTAATTTAACTTTTATCACTTGAGACTGATAACTATAGTTTGACTAGTTGGTCCCTGTAACCAGGGTGGTGCCCCGCTACGATAAGCAATGATTACAGATTGTATTATTCTTAATTGATAATTTTATTGTTTTCATTATTTATACAACCATTATTAATGGATAACCGTATCATTTTCTAATTAATTATTTTACTATTCTTAATTAATAGCTTTATAATGTTTAATTATTTTTAATAAATAATTTCTATTTTAATAATCATTTCTCATGATTATTAATAATTAGCCAACGTCAAATCTACTACTACTATTGCACAACACTATGTTCTTAAATCACGAGGTGTTTCACTGCTGTTGATGTTGTTGACTCTCTTTCTCTTTTCTTAGCAGGATTTAAGGATAGCATCGTTAAACATAAACGGGGGCAGAGAAGCTAAGAAAAGAGCTGTCCTATCAGAAACAAGTGATAAACCTATCTAACCTGGCTGAGTGCAGCCAGGTTAGATAGGTTTTATCTTTCTGCCACTTTTACTAATCAGGTTTTTAACTGTCAGATCCTCCCTGTTGGTTTTACTGATCACCATCTAGTTTTAATGGAGTTTATTTTATCATCAACAGTAAAATCAAAGTCTTTTTGGCATTTTAACGTTAAATTATTGCATGATTTAACTTTCAGTGAACATTTTAAACTGTTTTGGGCTTTTTGGGGATAAAAGAAACATGAGTTTTCCTCCCTCACCCGGTGGTGGGAAGTAGGAAAAGCCCAAATCAGAGTGTTCTGTCAGCAACACTCAGCCAACTCCACAGTTAAAATAAAAAGAGCCATTCAGACATTAGAGGAGGAAATCAGGAACCTGGAGGCTGACACACAAAACAACGGGCAGAATGCAGAACGGCTCAAAACTAAGAGACAGGACTTAAACTCATTTCACACGAGAGAGCCAAAGGAGCCTTGGTCAGAGCCCGATTCACTGAACTACACGATATGGACGCTCCGACCACCTTCTTCTTCAACTTAGAGAAGTCGGTGGCTCGGAGGAAAGTGATGGTGTCTCTGCGGCTCCCGGACGGAGAAGTGACCAGAGAACCGGCTCAGATGAGGAAACACGCTGTAGGTTTCTACTCTGAGCTGTTCAGGGCAGAACATTGTGATGCAGACGCTACTGCAGAGCTGCTAGAAGGACTTCCTCAGCTGACTCCAGAAGAACAGGACACACTAAACACTGACATCACCCTAGAGGAGCTGACCACGGCTGTGGAGCAGATGGCGTCTGGAAAGGCCCCTGGAGTGGATGGACCACCTGCTGAGTTTTTAAAACATTTCTGGAGTGTTTTGGGACGAGACATTTATGCATTTTTAAAGAGTGTTTTAAAAAAGGGACACTTCCTACTTCCTGTAGACGGGCAGTTCTCTCTCTGCTGCCTAAGAAGGGAGATCTGAGCCTTTTAAAGAACTGGAGACCAGTCGCCCTTTGATGCACAGACTACAAAATCCTCTCGAAGGTTTTATCCAACAGGCTGAAGACTTATATCGAACAGCTGATCAACCCAGATCAGAGTTACTGTGTGCCTGACAGATCCATGCTGGACAATCTGTTTTTAATAAGAGATGTGTGTGATGTGTGTTAATTATATAATGTTAAGGTGGGTATTATATCAATCGATCATGAGAAAGCGTTTGACCGTGTGGATCACGAGTTTTTATTTTCAACTTTGCAGGCTTTTGGTGTTCGGGGGGGGGGGGGGGGGGGTTCCTCTCCTGGATCAAGCTGCTGTACAGTGAGGCTAGTTGCGTGGTGAAGGTGTGGGGGGGCTGAGCTGTCCTGTGCCCGTCACTAGAGGCATCAGGCAGGGCTGCCCCATCTCAGGACTACTATACAGCATCACCATAGAGCTACTTCTGTGCAGGTTGAGGAGCAGGCTGAGGGGTCTCTCTCTCTCTCTCTCTCTCTCTCTCTCTCTCTCTCTCTCTCTCTCTCTCTCTCTCTCTCTCTCTCTCTCTCTATGCTGGGAGTTTGGTGTGTGAGTGAGTGTCGGAGCGAGTGATATTTTCGTTCT
Source organism: Pleuronectes platessa (assembly GCF_947347685.1). Classification (NCBI taxonomy): domain Eukaryota; kingdom Metazoa; phylum Chordata; class Actinopteri; order Pleuronectiformes; family Pleuronectidae; genus Pleuronectes; species Pleuronectes platessa. Next base: position 1,128,792 of record NC_070628.1, on the reverse strand, counting down.
ATATTTACCTTTGTTTGTAGTCAATGTTATATTTTTTTCATTCACATATCACATTAAAGTCACAGTAGTTTATTTTCTGGTGGTTTGGGTCTCTCTCTGGGTGTCTTTCCCCTCACCAGCGTCTTGCTGGTGGCGTGGTGGCCGTCATGGCCGGCTGTAGTTTTAAATCACTGACACGTAAACACGGGGTTAAGATTTGTGTGAGTTTCCCCTGCAGTGTGGAGAGCATCGGGCTCGCTGTGGGGGAGAAGGTCGGTCACAGCTGCGTGGTGTCGGCGGCTCGGATGAACAGCGCCGTGGTCGTGTTCCTGGACCGCGTGGAGAAGGTGAACTCTGTGGTCGAGACAGGTATCACCGTGAACGGGTGTTTTGTACAGGTACTGCCTTTGTCCCAACCCGCTACCAAGGTGGTCCTGTCCAATGTCCCTCCGTTCATCACCGATGAGTTCCTCAGTAGAGAGCTGTCCAGACATGGGAAGGTAGCGTCCCCCATAGGGAAGCCAGGGCTGCCAACTCTCACGCTTTCGCCGTGTGACACGTTTTGCATGTTTTCACACTCACGCCACACACCCAATTTCTCACGCCAAAAAAAAAATCTGATTTTGGGCAGAGACGCGTTCCTTTAAAAACTCCTCGACGGTAGATGCCGCTAAGGAGCGCATCTGTAACCCTATTCGCTGCATACACATCCAATTTACCCCAAAGAGTAGAGGAGTCCCGAAGTTAGCGACAGAAGAAGAGTTACGCCGGGTTCACACCGGACGCCGAAGCGACCCGAAGCTCCGCGCCCATCCCCTGCGTGCCGGCGCTTGGCTGTTCACACCGGAGGCTGAGGCGCCGCACTAATGATATCACATACTTCTGCTGTTATCAGCCTGCAGTAAAAACGCTATTTAATCATTTTTTTCAAGCATATACTCACTTGTTGCTGCAACATTAATTGCAACAGCGTCCCAACATGTGTCTCTTTGTCTCATATGTGCTGAGGATCATACAACTCACTGCACTTCTCCACTTCAATTATTAATTTAATGTCTTCCATCCCCAAGAACTTCTCCGCTGTTTGCTCCGTTCAATGTTCGGTGTGGAGGGTAAATTACGTATTCTCAACTCAAGCCTATGTGGAGAATACGTAGTGCCCCCCCCCCCCCCCCCTCTCTCTCTTTTTAGCTCTATGACTGCTTGTGTGGCTGTAGTTGATGGGCAGAGGGGGACATTTAATAATGTGATTGGTAAAATTGGTAAAATTAAAACTCTAGGACAACAGAAGGGGAATACAAAGTATGGGATGCATATTTTATCATTTATATCATATAAAATATGTCATTAATATCGTTGATGACATGATGTCTGGTTCAATTAAGTACTGTCATGGGAATTTCTCAATAGTCAAGCACAATTCATTACAATGTCTTTCTGGAAGTTTATTCTACATCTGCAGATGGGCATCAAATATACAAGACCATGGGATAGGTTTCATACAATGAGCAATGACATACAAGAAATAGCATCACTTTATACACCTCCAAGCCCCTCCTAGTGAGGAAACAAATGTTATACATCAACCTCTTTGATGTGTAGAATAGGTGATGGATATCCTGTCTTCTGCTCTATCTCAGACCCCTGGAGTGTAACATCTGTCTTAATGTCTACAACCACAACAAATCCCCCGTGCTGTAAAGTCTCTGTTAGGTGAATTTGAGGGTGAGAAAGTAACATAACATCATATGGTGGATCAACACCCTGATTTCTCAGGGAGACATTTGTCTGTCTAAAGATCAAAGTTGTTCCTCATATTAATCATTTGCCCTAATAGTAAAATTTCTATCACAGTACTCACTATCTTAAACTTTAAATCTTGAAAGAAATTATTTGTTTGTGTTTGTGCGTATCAACTTGATTTTGTGTGGTGAATGTAAACTCAGCTGTCATAACAAACAGCAGGAGAGCACCTTGTTAACCTCGTGGTGTACTGCATGCTCAAAACATCATAGCATTGTTTATTTTAAATCATTAACTGCTCTTAAGAATACAATCATTAACAATATAGTTTAGGTTTCAGTTAAGAATTAGTTGAAAACCATTGTAATCAAAATGTAAATCAACCTACCTTGGACAAATCTTAAACAGAGGTCTATTAATTAGGCTATATTGTGGTCATTGAGGCACAACAATAGTTTACTGGTTGAATGTTCAGCTCAAGTCTAGAAGGCCCTACAAGTCATGATCAGATGAACATGAATCAGAATAAGTTCAGGTTTTGCACATCTTTAGCATACCACTCAAAAATCCACTAGAATGCAGGAAACACCATCTACTTAAACCAACATTTCCTGGGGGTGGGGGTGGGGGTGAGGGTGTTGTGGGTGAGGTAGAGGAAAAGGAGGTGGGAGGTAAAGGGGAAGAAGAGGGTGGTGTAGGTAGCAAACAGGTGGAGGAGGAGACAGGTGGAGAAAAAAGCGTTGAGCATGATGGAGGGGACAGTGGAAGGAGAGGAGGAGAAGCAGCTGAGGGCAGGATGGTGTGGAGTGAGGAGATCAAGCAATTTAACAGTAAAACGTAGGAGGTCAGCTAGGACAGTTTTAACTGAATCAAAAACAGTAAAGTACAAATGGAGAGTGATGTGAGTGAAAGTGAGTGTGTGTCTGACAGCAGAGACTTTCCGCCTTTTAACAGCAGCCAAAAGAAGAAAACCCTTAGTGTAGATAAATTTAAATCCTTTTTACAGCACACAAAGAATCAGCAACTCAAACTGGAGGAGCACTTCCCAGATCTCGGTCTTTTTATTTCCTCGGCCAGACTCCACGTCAGCCAGAGGGAGGAGTCTGGCCTCACAGACCAGGAAGTTTTTAGAGTAAAAAAACTGGTGCTCAGAGCAAAGAGACAACTGAGCAGTGATGGAAAGGACAGCAATGGTTGTATTAATTAATTTATTGTTTTCTGTTTTTGTTTCTAACATTTTAAACAACATGGATGTTTTTAAAGTTGGGGTTTTAAACGTGAACGGTGCAAGAGATCAAAAGAAAAGAACCTGTATTTATGAAACTATGAAAATGGAAAAAATTGATGTCATGTTTTTACAAGAGACGCACAGTGATTTTAATAATGAGTCTGACTGGAGGAGGGAGTGGGGAGGGGATGCCATTTTAAGTCACAACACTTCCCTGAGCGCAGGAGTGGGCTTCCTCTTCTCCACGGCTTTTAAACCGAACTCGCTGGAGGTCAAACATGTGATCCAGGGGAGGCTTCTTTTAGCCAAAGCTCAGTTCCACCATTTCACTGCTGTTTTTATTAACGTTTATGCTCCAGCAACCGGTGCGGAGAGGAAGCCCTTTTTACTAAAAATAAGTGAGATTCTTAATGATTGTGCCATGGAGGATTTTTTATTCTTGGGGGGGGATTTTAACTGCACTGAAGATGCGATTTTAGACCGCAACCACGCAGAGCCTCATCCAGCCTCTCAGCATGCCTTAAAGCAGCTGGTCCGCTCTCACGGCCTGGTGGACGTGTGGAGGAGGATGCACCCAGACTGCAGACAGTACACCTGGTCCCACATCAGAGAGAGTAGGATCTCCTCAGCCAGGTTAGACAGGATTTATTGTTTTAAACATCATTTTAACATTTTTAAAAGCTGCGCCATCATGCCGGCTGGTTTTAGTGATCATTCCCTGCTTTTATGTCATGTGTTTATCAGGAATGTTTTAACCAAGAGCGCCTATTGGCATTTTAATTCTGTTTTAACATTTGATAAGAGTTTTACAGATGTTCTTACGTATTTCTGGGGTGTTTTTAGACAGAGGAAGGGCGAGTTTAGTAATCTTAGGCAGTGGTGGGACCACGGTAAGACACAAATACGCTTATTGTGTCAACAACACACCCTCAATGTCACAAGAGACGCCACCCGATCTATGAAAGATCTAGAGACCGACATAGTGGAACTAGAACATTTAAGTGAGTCCACCGGAAATCGAGGTTATATTGAAAGCCTCAAAGAAAAAAAAATGGCTTTAGCCGACCTGTTAGAACGTAAAGTACAGGGCGCGTTAGTCAGGTCTCGGTTCCTGAACATCAGTGAAATGGATGCTCCAACTAGCTACTTCTTCAGTCTGGAGAAAAAGAACGGGCAGAGGAGAGTAATCCACACCCTGCTCTCAGACACAGGGGAAGAGCTGATGGAGCCAGATCAGAGAGCGGGCTGTGAGTTTTTATGAAGCACTGTACTCTTCTGAGGAAGAACACGCAGGCAGGGAGGAGTTCTGTGAAGAACTACCTCAGATCTCAGAAGAGTCCAACTCACAGCTCGCTGCCCCCCTCCGGATGCAGGAGCTGCTGACCGCCCTGCAGGGCATGCAGGGACGGCGGGCTCCTGGCATTGATGGACTGACACCGGAGTTTTATAAAGCTTACTGGGGCATTTTATCACACGATCTTTTACAGGTTTTTAATGAGTGTCTGGCAGCTGGCTCCATGCCAGTGTCCTGCAGGAGGGCGGTCCTCACACTGCTCCCGAAGAAGGGGAACCTGCAGGACATCAAGAACTGGCGCCCTGTGTCATTGCTCTGTGTGGATTACAAACTTCTGTCCAAAGCACTGGCCTCCAGGCTGGGGAAGGCTATGGAGCAGGTCATTCACAGGGGCCAGACCTACTGCGTGCCCGGCAGGTCCATGGTGGACAATGTCCACCTCATTCGAGACCTTTTGGATGCCTCCAGTTCATTAGATGTAGATATAGGCTTGATTTCCCTAGACCAAGAAAAAGCTTTTGACCACGTTGAACACAGCTTCCTGTGGAAAGTGATGGGGAAGTTTGGGTTCAGCGCTGGCTTCATAGCTAAGATCAAGGTGCTGTACCGTGACGTTGAGAGCGTGTTAAAGATCAACGGCAGTCTGAGTGCTCCTTTCAGGGTAGGTAGAGGTGTCAGGCAGGGCTGTGCTCTGTCGGGGATGCTCTACGCACTCTCCCTGGAACCTCTCCTCCGCAGAATACGTTCTAGCATCCAAGGTGTGTTTTATCCTGGTTTTAGTGGCAACATGATTTTATCGGCTTATGCCGACGATCTTATTGTTTTTATTAAAGACCAGACAGATGTAGATGTTTTAGCCAAAATCTTAAATGATTTTAGCATGGCATCGGCCTCGAGGGTCAATTGGAATAAAAGCGAAGCCCTCGCGGTCGGGGAGTGGCCTGGAGGTCTCCCAGTTCTCCCCCAAAACCTGAAATGGAAGAGGGAGGGGATAAAGTACCTCGGGGTGTTTTTAGGAAACGACGACATACATAAGAAGAACTGGGAGAACGTCACAGAAAAAAATAGAAAACAAACTGTTAAAATGGTAATGGCTGCTCCCAAAAATGTCTCTTAGAGGGAGGGTACTGGTTTTAAATAATCTTGTGGCATCCCAACTGTGGCACCGTCTAATGTGTGTGGACCCTCCCCCAAGTTTGCTTGATACAATACAGAAAAAAATTGTGGATTTTTTCTGGGGAGGTCTACACTGGGGGCCACAGGGGGTGCTGTTTTTAGCCAGGGAGGAGGGGGGACAGGGCCTCGTCCACCTGGCCAGCCGGACTGCAACTTTTAGAATTCAATTCATTAAAAAGTACCTCACAGGTCCAGCAGGTCTGGTGTGGAGAGATGTGGCCAGCAGCATCCTTAGGCGTGCCAATAACCTGGGGTTGGATGATGCTCTGTTTTTAACAGATTCTAAATTATTAAAATTAAGTGGGTTGCCTCCTTTTTATCAAGGTGTTTTTAAATCATGGGCCCTTTTTAACAAAACAAGGTGTCAAAAAGTAGACTCTCTGTACTGGTTGCTGAGAGAACCACTCGTAAATGGAGCCAGACTGGACGTCAGCGGCACAACAACACCCGGCCTTATGGCGGCGCTGACCCGGTCTGGAACGGTGACCTTACAGCAGCTGGTGGATGCAGTGGGGCCGGCACTCAACAACGCCCAGGCCCTGGGCTCCCTGCTGGGGCTGCAGTCTACCCGGATGGCCCAGAGGATCCTGGAGCTCTGGACCCAGAGGCTCTCCATCCGGGAAAAGGACCTCCTGAGGGTCTACCAGAGGGGGGAAACCACACCAGAGGCTGCAGACCCCTACCCAGATATTATCCTGAGCCCAGGCCTGGGAGAAAAGACCGGCCCCCTACTAACTGAAATAAACACACACAAACTAACAATTCACAGAGCAGACAAAGAGACACTGTACAGAAACTGTGTGAAAAGCATCCACCAGACCGGACTGAGCAACAGACCCCCCACTGTGTGGTCACGGAGGGGGGGGGGTCATGGACCCAGCCCCCAGTGGAGGATTTTATACAAACCTCCCCTCAAGAAAAGAACAGGCGACCTCCAGTGGAGAATTTTACACGGCGCCGTCACTTCCAACGCTTTTATTTCTATTCTTAATCCCACCGTTCTTAACAAGTGTCCATTCTGCGACCTGCGTGAGACGATTTATCACGTTTTTACTGAGTGCAAGAGACTGACAAGTTTCTTCGCTCTTTTAACTGAGAAGGTTTTTATCATGGGAGCTGCCTACAACAAAACAGATAAAGATAAGTGGCAGCTCCTGAACCACCTCTCAGGTGAGGCCAAGATGGACATTTACATTAGTAGAAAGAACCGGGTAGAGAACAGAGACGGGCAGGAAGCGGGGGGGAGGGGGGGGGGGGGTAAACCTCCGGGCCAGACTCAATGGTATCTGATCTCGAGTCTTTTAAAAGAATTTGGTGTTTTAATGACATACTCTGCACCATCACCAACAATGAGCTGTCCTCTACACACTTTTTAACAGACTGAGTATTTTTACATCTTTTTGTATTTATTGAGTAATGTTGTAAGCAAGTGTTTTGTAAAAATGAAGAATATGTAAATAAAGTGTTTGTGAAAAATCAAAAATCTCTCTCCCATTTCCTTTTCTATGGTTTTCTTCCTTCACGTGTGAGAGTTTAGTATTTTGTGTTTATACTTAAACAAACGTGTGTTTTTCTTTGAATCAAATAAAAACTGTTTTTTTAACGTCACGATTCTCCAATAAGCTTTGAGATCAACTTGTTTTATACTGTATGTGAATAAAACACTAAATCACAACTTACATGTCAAATAAATCCAATGAAAAGATGATCAAGGCTTTGGTCAAGTTTCTGTGAAATAAATTTACACTCGTGTCAGTTTTATTTCTTGTTTTCATAGAAAGTAGTTTCTATGGTTGAATTCCAGTGAATCCAGTTTAGAGTTGATGGGAAAACCATGTTGTCTGCAGCCAGGTACTCTGACACCTTGTGGTCAAACACTGTTACTGTTGGGATGCAAGTCACAGCAGTTATTGAAATACACAACGGTCAAATGATGCAACACAATGCAGCTGTATTTCTGTAGATCTATAAACCAACACTGTGACTGGACTGTATGAATGTGACCTGACGTGGCAGAGTTCTGCAGATTGAGTCACACATTCAGCTCCAACACCAAATATAACAACCTTCAACTCACAGGAGGAAACATGGGTTTGAGCTCAGGCTTCATTTGATGGAGTTGGGCCGTTTGGGAGTTTTCCACATTTTAACAAACTATTGACGGATCAGACCGATCGCAAGGAAACACGTCTTCATCGAGTTCACATGATGAAGACGTGTTTGACTCCAGAGTTTCTGAGGCTCATTTAAACATCATGATGAATCTCATTGATGCAAGCAAACCAATGTTTAGCATTGAAGAAATATCTGTCCTGGAGGTAATACAAATAATCTCATCCCTAAAAAGTTCAAAGGCCAGAGATACATTTGGTCTTACTAGTGACTTTTTGAAAACCCATAAAGAGGCTGTTGCTGACCCAATTGCACATCTTGTAAATCTATCCATAAAACAAGGAGCGGTACCATCAACATGGAAGATTGCTAGGGTCGCCCCAGTCTTTAAGGCTGGGGACAAAACAAAATCTGAGAACTATCGACCAATAAGTATCTTGCCCATAATTTCCAAAATAGCAGAGAAATGGGTTACCAGAAAATTGACGGAACACTTAAATAATGGCTATGCCACTCTTCATCCAATGCAGTTTGGATTTAGGAAACTTCACTCAACAGAGACTGCTACTTGCTATTTCCTGGAAAACTTAAAAAGCCTGCTGGATAAAGGCGGCTTTGTAGCTGCGGTATTTCTAGATTTAAAGCGTGCTTTCGACACCATCAATCATGACTTGCTTATTGCCAAATTAACCCATTTTAACTTCTCAAACAGCGCCCTCTGTTGGATGAAATCATACCTGTCAGACAGGAAACAGGCAGTTCAAATTGGTGATTCATTATCTTCTTATCTAACTTGTTCTGCTGGAGTACCACAGGGCTCAATATTGGGCCCTGTTTTATTCAGCCTGTATGTCAATAACTTACCAGATGTCTGTAGAAATATTAAAATGCAACTATATGCTGACGATACTGTATTATACTGTCATGCCAGCTCAATCAAAGACGCTGCTGCAGTACTCTCAGGAGCCATGGTGCCAGTGTCCCATTGGCTCCAAAACTGTTGTCTACATCTGAATACAAAGAAAACTGTCTGTATGTTGTTCTCCCGACAGTCAACTGCGGGACAGCAACCATCAGTCATGGTTGGTGGTGAGAGACTTGAGGTGGTTGAATATTTTAAGTACCTCGGGGTCATCTTCGATTCTAACCTTAATTTTAAGCAGCATGTTAAGAAAGTTAAAAACACAATTAAATTTAATTTATCAAATTTCAAGTATATAAGACCTTTCCTGACTATGGAGACAGCAAAGACTTATATGCATGCAATGATATTTACTCACATCTCGTACTGTTACACAACATGGTCACATACATCTGAGAGCACTTTAAAACCAATCAAATCTTTATTCAAGAGAACTCTTAAAACACTAGACAAAAAACCTATATACTACCATTATTGTAAAATTACAAATAAACACAAAATCATGGACTTCGATAGTTTTCAGCTGTTTTTGGATGTCTGTCTAATCTTTAAGGTTCTGAACGGTCTAGCCCCTCCACCATTACAGAATTTTATAAAGAAGAAATCCCCTACAATAAATACACGAGCACTAACTAGAGGTGACTGCGAAATACAACGCCGCAAGACCAAATTTGGTCAAATGGTGGTGTCCATCAGAGGAACACAGTCCTGGAATATATTACCAACACATGTTAGAGACTGTGCCACTTACACCACCTTTAGAAAAAACCTTAAACAGTGGTTAGTAGCAAGCCAGACCTGCTCTCATATGTAACCTTTGGTCATTCTAATTTTTTAACATGGACTCTTGATATGGGGACCTATTTTGTGTGTAAAAGTGTTTTTTTAATCTATTTTGTATACTGATATGTTGTTTTTATGTTCTTGACTTGCCTTAGGACAACGGATGAAAATTAGCAATTAAGCTAACTCCGGCATATTTATATTGATGCTCTGGCTGACATATTGATTAATGTGCACTGTCCTAATCAAATAAATAAATAATAATAATTGGACGGCTCAGTCCCAGTAGACGCTCCCAGTCAGGACTCAGTGTGAAAGTGAAGATCTGGATTCATGATCCCACACCGTCCATTATGAACTAAATACATGATCCTAAGTTTGTTATCTACATCATAACATCACAATAAAACATGAACTGTGAACCAGTTCATCTTCATGGGTATGAACTGGACTTTGAACTGGGTGGAATCAAGAGTGAACTGGTTCCACAGGGAGGAGGAGCCTGAGAACAGGGAGCGGTCAGACTCCATTTTCACCTGGACGAGCAGAAGGAAGGAAAGTGAGCAGGTGAGTGTGAACACAACTTTCTGAAAGTTTCACTGTCTCACTCTCACACCTGCTGTTAACATCCGTCTGCTGATCACATGACTCTAACATGTCAGTTCACACCTGGTGACAGACGTCATGTGATCGGATCCCAGAGACAGATGTGAACAGCAGGTCTGGATCAAAGAGACTTCAAAGGACTAATTAACAGAGTTAACTCACAGCTTCACTTTTTATCTTCATCTGTTCATCAAGTGTTTAATAACACAACGTGTTTTCACAATCATACGTTACAGCAGTGGTCACCAACCAGTCCAGAGTCTTCACTGTGGATCCCAGTAAAGCTCTGGACTCACTGGTTGAGGAGTGAGGAACATCAACCTGCAGAGCCAGGTACACACACACACACACACACACACACACACATATATAACTTCATACTGGTTTTGTGTGAGTTTTAAAGTGAATATAAAGTTGTTGCTTGTGTTTGACCTTCATTTGGGCACAAAGCCATAGAACTGAGTGGAGACACAGAGAGCTGCTTCAAGCTGTGACTGATGTGCTCTCAGTGTTACTGTCTATAAAGTTCTGTAATTCATTTCCAGCCTTTATGACGTGAACATGATTCTAGATGTTGAGTTTCCTTCTCTTAGTGGCCGGGGGTTGAAGGACACATGAACTTTTACAAGCTTGTATTAATTAACTTTAATGTAGTTCATTGTGGCTATGCAGGTTTATTGATGTAATTAAAAATGACAGAAACCAATATTACATGAAAAGGAACTTTATTATTGAACTTGTACAATAGTACACCTCCACACCCTTATTGACTGGTTCCCTAAAAAATATATTCATATTATTAATTTAATAATATTCTCAATGAAATGGTTGAAACTGAATAAATCAAGTGATTGACTGAAATATCCCCAAAATAATGTAGGTCACATGTCAGGAAAGAGAGAGAGAGAGAGAGAGAGAGAGAGAGAGAGAGAGAGAGAGAGACTCTCTGTTGCGAATATTTGTGTTTGTGACGTTTTCAACAGATAAACATTGAAACTGGTGTGAAAGATCATTTCACTGTGTTCTGCTGTAAACTGAGCGCAGAACCAGAGGAAATAGACCAGACCTTGAATATCTAGAAGAGCAGCGTGGCCTGAACCACAACTGAGCCGCAGCCGGTGCAACATGGACGAGGACACTTCAGAGCAAGTTGAACCCTCAACCACAAAGTAAGAGACCTGCTACAAACATGTGAAGCTCCAAACTGAATCCTCACAGAATGAACCAGTGAATGATGTGTTCTGAATAAAAACATGTTTGTGTTTGCAGAGGTCAGGACCACAGACTGAGAGCAGAGTCTCCAGGGTCCAGCTGTCTGTCTCTGAAGAGTGACATGTCCATGGGACAGCCTCTACTCTTCAGTAATGAACCTGGACCCTCACACACAGAGTAAGAGACTGTTTCTACTGGGACCTGCTCTGAAGAGGATCTAGTTTCCTCTAGTGTGGCCCCTGCATTAGGACACAGCTTCATTGAAGTTGGTGACTAATCTCTCAGAATCACTCAAAGAGCTCAGACCTCCACCAAGAACCAACACGTGTTATGGCCAGCCCAGTTTATTAAGTTAAGTTGGCTGGAGATTTATAACTTATTCTTGTTATGTGTTGTTGTTATTGTTTACTCACCTCTCCTCTCGTTTCAGACTCCTCACTCCCTCCCTCGTGTGTGTGTGTTCCACCTGGGTGATTGTCAGCTCCTCCCTGATTGTTTGCACCTGGTCCTCATCACCCGGTGTATTTAGTCTGTGCGTTCCTGTGTGGCGTTGCCAGTTCGTCTTTGTTTCTCAATGTTCCTAGCGTTCCAGCAATTCCTCCTGATAGCCTTCCTGTTACCGATCCCTGCCTGCTTAACGGTTTACGTCTCTGCCTTTTCCCTGCCGGATACCCTGCCCTGTGATCAACTGCCCTCCCGTGTACCGACCTTGGACTGGAACGATTACGAACTCTGCCGCTGCCTGTCTCCTGTGGAATTATTGTACCCGTGTTTGGACTGCCGTGACGTGTACCAATATTCTACAGTAAAGCTGGTTAATTGCACCTTCTTGTGTCTCCGAGTCGTGCGATTGGATCCACACACCTGTCTGCACTCGTTACAGTACGAACTGGCCAATAAGATGGATTCAGCCGACTCCGGTTCCGGGCGCACTGTCCTGCCGGCACCATTACTGCAGCAGACGGAGGAACAATTTAATGCAGTTCACCTCGAGATGCAGGGGATGTCGGAGCGCCAGGAGAGCATTCACGGCCAGGTTAGTTTCTTGACTACTCAGGTCCAAAGGCTCATGGATCGTCTGGACACCTTCATCACTCCGAGTGCTGTTCCAGCTCCGGTCCCAGCTCCAGCTCCAGCTCCACTTCCCGCTGCTTCCCCGCCTGCTGTCCCGCCACGTCTCTCACGTCCCGAAAGATTTTCCGGGGACTCTGGCGACTGTCGGTCATTTCTGGTTCAGTGTGGGCTTCATTTCGAGTTGAATGCGCCAGCTTTCCAGACGGAACGTTCCAAGGTGGCGTACGTGATTTCGTACCTCTCTGGCAGAGCAGAGAGATGGGCGACAGCTGAATGGTCAAGAAACTCACACATCTGCTCCTCGGTTCAGCTGTTTACAGAAACTCTAAGCAAGATCTTCAACTCCACTAATCCCGGTCGAGAGGCGGCGAGAGCACTGATGGGATTTCGCCAGGGCAATCGGCGTGTCTCGGATTACGCCATTGAATTCCGCACATTGGCAGCCGATAGCGGGTGGAATCAGGAGTCCTTGTTCGATGCGTTCTTATATGGGTTAGCAGAGCCCATTAAAGATCAACTCATCAACTGTGAGTTGCCAGAAGATGTGGACTCGCTCATTGCTTTGGTGGTCAAGATCGATAGACGTCTCCAGGACCGTGGGAGATCCAGACCGGAGTATTCTGCTCCTGTCCAGAGGGGGCAGTCGACTTCCGCTCAGCAGTCCTGGCAAGCTCCGGCGCGGTTCACACCTATGACCGGCACAACAGCGCCTTATGCTGGAGCGGAGGAGCCAATGCAGCTGGGACGCACAAAGCTCAGTCCAGAGGAGCGTCAGCGTCGACTCCGTGAGGGTAGATGCATTTATTGTGGGCAGAAGGGTCACTACCTCTCAAACTGTCCAGTGAAGGACCAGGCAACGGCAAGATATACACTGGTGAGTCACACTACTGTGTCTTCTGTTCGACCTGTCATGCAAGCCAAGCTCATCACACCTTCTCAGACTGTCAGTTATCCTTTCTTGGTTGACTCTGGGGCTGATGAGAATTTTATGGACTGGAGGTTAGCGAAGAAATTAAATTTAAAATTAATTCCTCTGCCAAAGCAATTGGAGGCTCACGCCCTAGATGGACGTTTATTATGTAAAATAACGCACCGGACTGATCCAATTCAGATGATTATTTCCGGGGAACATTCTGAAGTTTTGAGCTTTTTTCTTTTTGACTCTCCATCACACCCTCTCATTTTGGGTTTTCCATGGCTCTCTAAACACAACCCCCACATGAACTGGGTCACAGGGGAAATAACAAATTGGGACAGAAACTGTTCTGTAACCTGCATTCGTGCTGTGTCTATATCCAAGATATTCCACTCTTCTGATGTTTCTTCTCCCAAGTATCTAGAACTTCCTGCGTCTCGATCTGCGGTCAACTCTCCCCGCACGATTTCATCGGACGCTGATTTCCCAGATCTCTCCCGAGTTCCCCCATGTTATCTAGATCTCAAGGAGGTCTTCAACAAGACACGGGCTACCTCTTTACCACCTCATCGACCTTATGACTGCGCCATTAACCTGCTACCAGGTACTTCACCCCCTAGGGGGCGCCTCTATTCCTTATCTTCACCGGAGGTAAAAACTATGACGGAATATATTGACTCCTCCCTGGCGTCAGGACTCATTCGGCCATCTTCATCTCCTGCTGGAGCTGGGTTCTTCTTTGTGGCCAAAAAGGATAAGACGCTCCGTCCATGTATTGATTATCGGGGATTAAATGGGATTACCATCAAGAATCGATATCCTCTGCCCCTCATCTCCTCTGCGTTTGAGCTTTTGAGGAATGCTAAGGTCTTCACCAAGCTGGACCTGAGGAACGCCTATCACTTGGTGAGGATAAGAGAGGGGGATGAGTGGAAGACAGCCTTTAATACCCCAAGTGGTCACTATGAGTACCTGGTAATGCCATTTGGGTTATGTAATGCACCAGCGGTTTTCCAGGCATTAGTTAACGACGTACTTCGGGATATGTTGAACCAATATGTCTTTGTTTATTTAGACGATATCCTCATCTTCTCCCCAGATGAGGAGACTCATGTCCAGCATGTTCACCAGGTTCTTCAGCGCCTTCTCACCCACCAACTTTTTGTTAAAGCAGAGAAATGCGAATTTCACGTGTCCTCTGTCGCCTTCCTAGGGTTCATCGTCTCTCAAGACAACATCCAGATGGATCCGGCGAAGGTGAGCGCAGTGACAGAGTGGGCTACTCCCACTTCTCGCAAACATCTCCAACGCTTTCTGGGGTTTGCAAATTTTTACAGACGTTTCATTAGGAACTTTAGCACTATTTCATCTCCATTGCATAAACTGACCTCCTCGAACATAAGGTTTCAGTGGTCACTACCGGCTGAGAGAGCCTTTCAAAGATTAAAGGAGAGATTTACTACTGCCCCAATCCTCACGCTCCCGGACCTTAATCTTCAGTTCGTCGTGGAGGTTGATGCCTCAGACGTAGGAGTCGGGGCCATACTCTCGCAAAGGTCAGAAGTGGACAAGAAACTCCATCCCTGCGCTTTTCTGTCTCGGAAACTTTCGCCCGCTGAGCGAAATTATGATGTTGGGAATAGGGAGTTACTAGCTATTAAAGTGGCTCTGGAAGAATGGCGTCATTGGTTGGAGGGGGCAGAACAGCCGTTCCTGGTTTTGACTGATCATAAGAATCTCGAGTACATCCGTTCCGCCAAACGACTAAATTCCAGACAGGCCAGGTGGGCCTTATTTTTTAATCGCTTTAATTTTTCACTGTCCTATCGTCCTGGTTCAAAGAATACAAAAGCAGATGCACTGTCTCGTTTGTTTGACCCTGGTTCTGCCCCGAGATCTCCCTCTACTATCTTGCCTCCATCCTGTGTGATAGGGGCCGTTACCTGGGATATTGAACAGAGGGTCAGACAGGCAAATGTTAATGGTCAGGTGCCGGACGGATGTCCCCCGAACCGGTTGTTTGTGTCGATTCTACTTCGTTCCCAGGTCATCCATTGGGCCCATACCTCTCGGGTTTCTTGTCACCCTGGGATACGGCGGACTCTCTTTGTGGTCAAACAACGCTTCTGGTGGCCATCCATGGAGAGAGAGGTCAGGGAATATGTGATGGCCTGTCCTGTTTGTGCTCGGAACAAGAGTTCGCGACGGCCACCCTCTGGTCTCCTGCAGCCACTTCCTGTGCCCCATCGCCCCTGGTCTGACATCTCTCTGGACTTCGTTACCGGGTTGCCTCCTTCGAAAGGTAACACCACTATTTTAACAGTTGTTGATAGATTCTCAAAGATGGTTCATTTTATTCCCTTGCCCAAGCTGCCTTCAGCCAAAGAGACTGCAGAGGCTGTTCTGTTGCATGTTTTTCGCATTCATGGATTTCCGAAGGATGTGGTGTCAGACCGGGGTCCACAGTTTGTTTCTCAGTTCTGGAGGGCGTTCTGTTCCCTCCTCGGTGCCACAGTCAGTCTCTCCTCCGGATACCATCCCCAGTCAAACGGTCAAGCGGAGCGGATGAACCAGGAGTTGGAGACCGGACTACGATGCCTGGTCTCTCAAAACCCGGCCACCTGGAGCAATCATATCATCTGGGTGGAGTATGCACACAACACATTACCCAGTGCATCTACCGGCCTGTCTCCATTTCAGTGTGCCTATGGCTACCAACCTCCACTGTTCCCCGACTTAGAGGAGGAGGTCAATGTTCCCTCTGCCCAGAGGTTCGTCCATCGGTGCCGTAGGATCTGGAGTGGGGTCCGGGAGGTCCTTCTAAGAAGCTCCGTCCGTACAAAGGGGGCGGCGGACCGACGACGGACCCATGCACCCACGTACAAAACAGGCAATAGAGTCTGGCTGTCTACTCGTGACATTCCCCTACGTGTGGAGTCCCGCAAGTTGGCTCCTCGGTTTATTGGTCCGTTCCCCATCTCCAGGATTATCAACCCCTCTGCAGTGCGACTCCAGCTGCCCAGTTCTATGAGGGTGCATCCCACTTTTCACGTGTCCCGGATCAAGCCTGCATTGGAGAGCCCGTTGGTTCCTCCCACCAAGCCTCCTCCTCCTCCCAGGATCATCGATGGAGGGCCGTTGTACACAGTCAAACGCCTCTTGGCTGTTCGCCGCCGCGGTCGCGGTCGCCAATACTTGGTAGACTGGAAGGGGTACGGCCCTGAAGAGAGGAAATGGGTGTCTACAAAGAACATTGTTGACCCGGACCTCATTCTAGACTTCCACCGTCTACATCCTGACGAGCCTGGGACGTCCAGTGCCGTCCCTAGGAGGGGGGGTACTGTTATGGCCAGCCCAGTTTATTAAGTTAAGTTGGCTGGAGATTTATAACTTATTCTTGTTATGTGTTGTTGTTATTGTTTACTCACCTCTCCTCTCGTTTCAGACTCCTCACTCCCTCCCTCGTGTGTGTGTGTTCCACCTGGGTGATTGTCAGCTCCTCCCTGATTGTTTGCACCTGGTCCTCATCACCCGGTGTATTTAGTCTGTGCGTTCCTGTGTGGCGTTGCCAGTTCGTCTTTGTTTCTCAATGTTCCTAGCGTTCCAGCAATTCCTCCTGATAGCCTTCCTGTTACCGATCCCTGCCTGCTTAACGGTTTACGTCTCTGCCTTTTCCCTGCCGGATACCCTGTCCTGTGATCAACTGCCCTCCCGTGTACCGACCTTGGACTGGAACGATTACGAACTCTGCCGCTGCCTGTCTCCTGTGGAATTATTGTACCCGTGTTTGGACTGCCGTGACGTGTACCAATATTCTACAGTAAAGCTGGTTAATTGCACCTTCTTGTGTCTCCGAGTCGTGCGATTGGATCCACACACCTGTCTGCACTCGTTACAACACGCTCCTTATGAAACCACTTTGAAATCCACTAGAGACTCATTTGGATTTGGATCTGCACCAAATTCCACACACTGGTAAACATCAGTCCTCTGAACCTGTCTGTGAAAGAGGAACTCCCCCCCCCCCCCCCCCCCCCCCGATCTGGTTCACAGACCACAACCTTCCACCAAGTTTACTGGTAATCTGTCATTTTTTATAATCCCACTAACGAACCAACCAACACACAAACATACTGGGTGAAAACAAAACCTCCTTGACAGAAGTGATGACAACCTGTGACTGTGACATGTGAGTTATCAGGACATGTCTTCACAGGGAGAGGAAGAGGAGTCATGTTTCTGAGGAGGAGCAGTCGTCCTGCTGTGCTTCGTGTCAGGACGTCCTGAAGGATCCAGTCTCCACCAGCTGTGGACACTGGTTCTGCAGACAGTGCATCACCTCATACTGGGACCAGTCTGGTTCTTCAGGAGACTCCTCCTGTCCCCAGTGTGGACAAAGATCCAGAACAGGAGCTGGAGGTCAGACAGCCGGTCAGAGCAGCACTGTACATGTGTCTGCTGATGTCTTCACTTCTGACAACAGCACATGTGGTTTTATTTTGTTCCTTCATACAGCATCAACATTTAACATCGTTAGAAAAGCACAAAGTTAAAAAGCTTTTATTTTCTGTAGTTTTTCTGTATCTGATGAAAACAATCAGCAGATTCTCAGATTCTCTGTCTCTCACATTGTTTCTTGTCTTTCAGCAGATCGTGGTCTGCAGGAGGTTTCAGATGAACATAAGCTCAGTGTGAGGAGGAGATGTGAACATGTGACTGAAGGAAGTGATGAAACAGGAAGTAGAACCCTCCTCAACAGGATCTACACTGAGCTCTACATCACAGAGGGACAGAGTGAAGAGGTTAATACTCAACATGAGGTGAGGCAGCTTGAGACGGCTTCCAAGAAGAAGATCCTCCAGGACACTCCCATCAAGGTCCACGACATCTTTAAAGCCTCCACTGACCAGCAGAGCAGCATCAGAGTCGTCCTGACCAACGGCGTCGCTGGCGTTGGAAAAACCTTCTCGGTGCAGAAGTTCACTCTGGACTGGGCAGAGGGTTTAGAGAACCAGGATGTGGGTCTGCTGGCTGTGCTTTCGTTCAGGGAGCTGAACCTGGTGAAGGACCAGCAGCACAGTCTTCTCACGCTGCTCCATGTTTTCCATCCAGCGTTACAGAAGCTCACTGCAGAGACGCTCGCTGTCTGTAAACCTTTGTTCATCTTTGACGGCCTGGATGAAAGCAGACCTTCTCTGGACTTCAACCACAGGGAGCTTGTGTCTGAGGTCACACAGAGGTCATCAGTCAACGTGCTGCTGACAAACCTCATCCGGGGGAATCTGCTTCCCTCGGCTCTCGTCTGGATAACCTCCAGACCTGCGGCGGCCAATCAGATCCCTCCTGCATGTGTTGACAGGGTCACAGAAGTACGAGGCTTCACTGAGGCCCAGAAGGAGGAGTACTTCAGGAGGAGATTCAGTGATGAAGAGCTGTGCGGCAGAATCATCTCACACATCAAGACGTCCAGGAGCCTCCACATCATGTGTCAAATCCCAGTCTTCTGCTGGATCAGTGCTACAGTTCTGGAGCACATGTTGACCACAGACCAGAGAGGAGAGCTGCCCAAGACCCTGACTGACCTGTACTCACACTTCCTGCTGGTTCAGACAAAGAGGAAGAACAACAAGTACGGTGAGGGACATGAGACGACTCCACAGCAGCTGACGGAGGCTGACAGGGACGTTCTCCTGAAGCTGGGGAGGCTGGCACTTCAACATCTGGAGGAAGGAAACATCATGTTCTACCAAGAAGACCTGGAGCGGTGTGGTCTAAATGTCACAGAGGCCTCGGTGTACTCAGGAGTTTGTACTGAGATCTTCAGAAGAGAGTGTGTGATCTTCCAGAAATCAGTCTACTGCTTTGTTCATCTGAGCGTTCAGGAGTTTCTGGCTGCAGTCTACATGTTCCACTGTTACACCGAGAGGAACACAGAAGAACTCAACAACTTCTTGGGAACATATGGGAACACATGGGGTACCTCCTCCCTGGATGACCTCCTGAAGAGAACCATGGAGAAATCCCTCACCAGTACGAATGGTCATCTGGACCTGTTTGTTCGCTTCCTTCACGGCCTCAGTCTGGAGTCCAACCAGAGAGTCTTAGTAGGCCTGCTGGGTCGGACAGGGAACAATCCAAATATCATCCAGAGAGTCTTAGGAGACCTGCTGGGTTGGACAGGGAACAATCCAAAGATCATCCAGAGAGTCATCAACAACCTGAAGGAGATGAAGAGTGATGACATTTCTCCTGACAGAAGCATCAACATCTTCCACTGTCTGACTGAGATGAACGACCACTCAGTTCATCAGCAGATGAAACAGTTCCTGACGTCAGAGAACAGATCAGAGGAGAAACTCTCTGAGATCCACTGCTCAGCTCTGGCCTACATGCTGCAGATGTCAGAGGAGGTTCTGGATGAGTTGGACCTGAGGAAGTTCAACACAACATACCAGGGTCGACTGAGACTGATCCCAGCTGTGAGGAACTGCAGGAAGGCTCGGTGAGTCCAGACATGATCAATAACATGTTCAATCAGAGTGTGTGTGTGTGTGTGTGTGTGTGTGTGTGTGTGTGTGTGTGTGTGTGTGAGTGTGTGTCAGTCTGTGTGAGTGTGTGTCAGTGTGTGTCAGTGTCATGACAGAGCGGACGGTAGTTTTACCAGGTTCCAGGATGGGTTTATTGTAGAATCTCAGAGGTGCAGATATTCAAACAAAACAACGCACAAGACAAAACGAATGCTCAGCACGACCCCCCCCCCCCGATGCTGCCCAAGCCCCCCCCGCTCAGCCTGTGTCTGCTGCAGGTCGAGCCCCCCCGAGGAGGAGGAGGAGGAGCCAGAGCTTTCAAGGAGTCCTGTTCACCTGCGTACCAGGTGCACCCAGTTACGGCTCGTTACCTCCAATCAGCAGCACTGCACACGGAGACCAGGGACACAAACAGAGGGTTAGACACCTGTCATGGAAAGGTACAGGCCAGCAGGCCGTCACAGTGTGTGTGTCAGTGTGTGTCAGTGTGTGTGTGTGTCAGTGTGTGTCAGTGTCTGTCAGTGTGTGTCAGTGTGTGTGTGTCAGTGTGTGTGTATGTGTGTGTGTGTGTGTGTCAGTGTATGTGTGTGTGTGTGTGTGTGGGTGTGTTTGTGTGTGTGTTTCATTGTGTGTCAGTGTGTGTCAGTGTGTTTCAGTGTGTGTGTGTGTGTGTGTGTGTGTGTGTGTGTGTGTGTGTGTGTGTGTGTGTGTGTGTGTGTGTGTGTCTCAGAGGAGTTTTTTAACAAAGAGGGGATTTACCAGGGTGAGGGTCACATGATCATGTTTTGTATGAATGTTGTGTTTTCTGATTTAATTCTCACAGATTTGATATTTTCTTTAATTACAGACTCAGTGGTTGTCGACTCTCAGAGACTCACTATGAAGTCGTGGCCTCAGCTCTGAAGTCAGACCCCTCACATCTGAGAGAACTGGATCTGAGTAACAACAAGCTGCTGGATTCAGGAGTGAAGCTGCTGTGTTCTGGACTGGAGAGTCCAAACTGTCGACTGGAGACTCTGAGGTCCTTAAATCCTTCTTCACTTTTCAGACTTTCTTCCT
Organism: Pleuronectes platessa; assembly: GCF_947347685.1. Lineage (NCBI taxonomy): Eukaryota > Metazoa > Chordata > Actinopteri > Pleuronectiformes > Pleuronectidae > Pleuronectes > Pleuronectes platessa. The sequence goes on along the minus strand of NC_070628.1, from coordinate 1,108,161 downwards.
TATTGGGTCATTATTTATTTAAATTGTCTCAGTTCTGCTCTGCTCACTGTCCCTCAGTCATCTGTCACTCACCCAGCCTGTCAGTCACGTCCACCTCATCAACTCCATTCACCTGCACTCACCTGCTCCTGATCACTAAGAAAGTGTCAGTAAATAACCAACCCAGTCTCATCAGAAAACGTTCAATGGCAACGTTGGTCCACTTGGAACGACGTTACCATCTCACAATCTGGCCTCTCAGATTGTGAGATGGTAACATTTAGTCCTCCCATTGTTTTGCATTGGCGTGTTCTCACGTCACGTGACTCTCAAGCTCCCGTCTGCGGAGAGGAAAACATGGCGGAGATTCCCTGTTTTTTCAGATAAAAATATAATTTTGTAACTTAGTTTGGGCATAAAAATACATTCTGACACCATTTCTAGCGAGAAATGTGCTCTTTGCTTCCACAGTCTTCAGCCAATTTGTGCTTATGATAAATATTTTAATAGTTATCACGCATGTTTTTATCGTTGCTATGACGGTTGCCATGCCACCACGGCGCAGCTTGGTGTTTAAATCACAGTCCCTGCGTGGTGTCCTTCAGTGATCTTGAATGTTATTCATGTTATATAATAGTAATATTTGAGGCTAGATTACATCTCTAATGAGAAGGAACCTGCGAGTCTGCTCATACCGAGGCCCGAGTGCGCGAGCCGAGCGGCCCGAGCGGCGCGACCAGACCGAGTGCGCGAGCGGACATGACGTGTGGCTGTCGTAAAAACCCTATTTGTAAACAACCAGTCCTTTTAACTCGGGGCTGCGTCATAAACACGGAGCGCTTGGAAGACCACGATGTCATCTTCCTTCTGTCAGGTAAGTAGTTTATTGTTTTTAAAGATCGTTACGATCTAGGTTTACAGTCCGAGTGCGGAGAGAGTCCGTCAATCCACACTATGGACGCTGTTCATCAGCTAATACGCCATTGTTAGCCACATGCTTCAGCCCACGGTAGCCTGTGCTACCTGGGAGGTGAATACATGGTTGTTGAAAGCAGTTCAAGACACTTAGCTCATCATTGAGGGACGCTACAATATAAATATAAACATGAATTTGATTTATGAATGCTTTAGATTAATAAGGAGTGTATTTCTCTACCATTACTCCACAATATCAGGTCAATTTGGTTTAATGTATAGTATGCACTATGACAATAATGTTTCCATGTTATGGAGTTGCGATTCATTTTATAAAACAATTGCTATGTTCTGTTTTTTAATCAAGGAGGATCAAAGTGAAGCTACAGGAGTTTCATTAACGTCAACAACTTGGACTGAACACTTTGTTTTGCTTGATGAAGAGCAGGAAGGGCAGCCTGGAGAGAAAGAGAAGCCGGGTTGAGCCCACTACCATCATCCACGTACCATGAGGAAGATGAGGGAGAGAAATGATCCTACCATTAAAGAGGTACTTTTAAGTTACATACCAGAAACACCATTTTATATAATGTGCCAAATACACATTTTATTAAATCCCCAAAGTACGCTTGCTGAAATACAAGTTAATATCACACTGAAAGAATTTTGATCAATCATGCTTCCCTGCTGTGATTGTTTAACTGGGAAAACAACTTTTTCCACAGGAAGGCAAGTAAATTTAAGGAATACATGTGCAAAGTTTTCCTCTGTTATGTATAATGATGACCCCCATCAAACATAATGTTAGCAATATTTACACCTTTTAATTTATACTGATTATTTCTGTCTACATGTGTGAATTTGCCTTCATTAGTTTCAGAAAAGAGCGATGATGTATCGGTCAGTGGGCGGCAGCACGAGACTCCGCAAACTAGTCTGTAAGCAAAGCAGACAAAGGCATCGAGGTTGCGGCCTGCCATCATTGTTATTTTGCTTAAGGGACTGAATATGTTTCATGTAGAAATATTAGCATTTCCCTTATATCTACCAAAACTGCTTGTTTCACAGACTGCAGTTTTGTTTTGATCCGATGTGGTGTGCAAATACAACCGTATCTGCAATGGGTTGTGGGGCATTAACATTTGTAACTCTAATTTTGTTTTGACAGACTGTGAAAAGAACGTTGAGAACATCACCACTCTACAGGAAGACACAGTCCAGTAATGGGTGTCAGAAGTTCAGTAGTGAACGACAGGTACTGTGGGAAAATGTGTGTCATTGTTGTACAATGTCCTTTGACTCTGTTTAAACAAGGTCAACACAAAAGGTTTGATTGTAAACTGATATCGGTATGAATTCATGTTATTCTCCTCGTCAAAAGAAACAAACAATCCAAATTACCTGCAGAAAGCCCTTGATGGACGCTTCAGCTGCATCGTCAGACTGGTGAGACAGCAAGATGCCAACTTTAATGCCAATTTATTTGTGTAACATTCTGTGACCAAATGTATAGATAACTTTTTGTAGATTGTAAAAATAGATAACCCATTTATTACAAAAAAACTACACTAGAATTACCACACTGCGTTGTATGAGCAGTGTCCGTCTACATATTTCTACATATTTTCTCTCATATAAATGACACTGTATCTCTTGACAACTGAAACCATAAGATGAGGTCAGTGTGGCCTTGACCTTTTTACTTTAAGACAAATACAAAGTTAGACAATCCGAAAACATGCAGTTATGCCTCCGGCGACTCGCTATTGCAGAGGCATTAAAACCGTAGTGTAGTAGATTGGATTTTATTGGTGTTACATTGGACATCTTGTATGGGTACACCAAAAAATATATTTGGTTTCACATTCTAGATGGCAATAAGCAGAGTCATCAACTCAGGAAAAATATTTCTGTAGAAAAGAAAGCCTTGTATGTGTGTATGTATACATACACACTGTTGTGCAATAGTAGGGGGACTCGACGTTGGCTAATTATCAATAATCATGGAATATGATTATTGAAACAATAAAGATTATTTATTAAACAAAATAATTAGATTATTAATTGAAGATGATCAGTAATCAAATAACAATAAAACCATTATTGAGTAAATAAGGAAGTTCAACAATTAAGAATTATTAAATCACTAATTTGAGAATGATAAAGTTTATTGATTAAGAATAATTAAATAATTAATGTAAACTTTAAGAATAATCAATCAATGAATAACAACTACTAATGAAAAACAAGTAATTATCAATTTAGAAAGTACAAGCTATCAATTAATAATGATAAGGTTATCAACCAAGAATAATGAAATAATTAGTCACAACAATAAAATCGTCAATTTAAGAATGCTACTATCTATATTAATACTCGAGAAGGGGCACCACCCTGGTTACAGGGACCAACGAGTCAGTCTATAAGTATCAGTCTCATCTGATAAAGTTAAATTAATAATCTCAATAGTTAATATTAGGGATTATATAATAAACGATGAAGGGTTTGAGTTCAAGCACTGGCTATCGTTATCCAACTGTGTTCACATAAACATGTACCAATAATCACAAGATTCAAATACTTTAAGTATAAAAGGGGTTTATTAAAAAGATATAAAAGTCAAAGTTGTTCCAAATGATTCTTCATTTAACACAATCCGCTATATCCAATACAGTCGCAGCACATTTAGCACAATTGATCACACTGCAATCCTTCTGATAGGGCTATGTGTGTGTTCGTGTGTGTGTGTGTGTGAGTGGGGGGAAGTGTATGTGTGTGTGAGAGAGAGAGGGAAAAGGGGGGTCGATGACTCACGAAGTTTAAGAGGGCCGGCTTAACCCTGGGGGTTTGACTACAAAATTGGTGATGTAATATACACCAGGACTACAACTCAAAATGGCGGAGTCGCCTAAGGAATTTAGAGTCCGAATGGAGGGCGGGCCTCGATGTGTATTGCAATCAATGGTCGAAGGACCACGTAACTTAGAGTCAAGATGGTCAAAGATGGCCGACTTAAACACACGTGGGACAAAGGTCGAGGGAGGACAAAGGGATTCTTTGTCTTAGCTTAGCTTAGCTTTAGCGCCGAATGGCGTCGAGGTGCGTTCAGGCCCTCCTTGATATCAGAATGACTATATGTAATGCGACTATGTGTGTGTGCGTGGGCGAGGATGTGTATGTCGGCGGATGTGAGAGAATACAAGAGAGAGAAAGAGAGAAACATATAGTAACACAGATCGGAGATGATCTTAAAAACGCCGTCAGAGGCGATCACACAGTGAGGCCGGCAATCCAGCTACGTAAGAGGTGTCTTTTAACAGATGCACGTCTTCTGTGAGATCGGCCTGACGGAAACACGAATCAAACAGGAAGCGCCGGATCGTCACCGCGCGCTTTTCACAATAAGATCGACACGGCGGTCTTTCTATAAAAGTACAATCATATAAAAACACGCTAATTATTAAACTAGACTCTGCCCAGACATATGTCTCTTACTTCGTGTTGCTTCGCGGGGTTTCGTGCACGACCGGAGTAGCGCGAATCCCGGAAGGAGGAAGTGGATGATGTCCTGGCCTCGGGCCGCTGATCGCGGAGCCGCTGGGGGCGACGGCGAGATTGCGCTGGGCCGAATCGGAGAAAATTCTTCTCGTTCTCCTTGGCAAGGTCTTTGCCCGTCTGCAGGAAGGAACAACCGTCGCCGGATTGTCCGTGGATGGCGGGGAAAGTGTCTCTGTTCTCGGCCAGCGAGTGAGGGGGAGTTTCTGCCGCGCGCTATTCAGATTAAAAGCTTTAAGTAAAAATAGGAAAGAATAAGCTTACGATGTACTAAAAAAGGATAAGTTAAGCTTAAACTGGATTAGAAAAAGTAGCTTTAAACTAAAAGTGAAACTACGAAAAGATAAGTTTAAAATAAACTTATGAAAAATCAAACAGCTGTTAAGTTTGTTTCCTTTGTGTCCTGTGGATCACTGAGAACTAAACTGGAGATGCTAGCTCTAATGTGAGTGGAACTGGAAAGAACTACTTTCGGTGTGTTTGCCCTTAAATAGCACCTTAGAGGTGACTCCTTCTAGCAGGACTAAGGGTCTTAGGCCAATAGGAAGGTCAGAGTTCAAAATCTGAGGCGCGGCTAGAGACACAGCAGGGGTCATTGACAGTTTCAACTGTAGCCTGCTCCCCCCCCCGTACTTTAGGCTGGAGTGGAATCTTCCACCAGTCCTCATTTTATGGTTCTCTGTGGCTGTAGGTCCCAACAACACAAACGCACAATTGAGACGTTTTTGTCTTTTATCATATAATCTCAGGCAGTACTGATGCATTTACTGAGACGGGACGTGAGGGCCTACTCTTCGTGCTCAGAGTTCAAGCCAAGCAGGCTGCAGCGGGCCTGACATATTCTGGAACAGCAGCACAGTCTTTGGATGACTCCTCTGAAGATGAAAACATGGCGAGGTACTTCTCCACTGATGAAGAACTGTGAGGGCTGTGATTAGCTACACTCTCTTGCTACAATGCTACTCTTGCTACTCCCTGGCAGCCTTAGGAAGGCATTAGCTTGCTGTTGGGTAGCTGTTAGCTTCAGCATTTTTAGTTTTTAGTGGCCTGTCTGACGTTTATGTTTTTAAAAAAAAATCAGAGGGAACCATCTTCATAATTTAACACTATGGTTTGTTTGTGTCCTTCAGTTCTTCTCAAGAGAAGCAGTACAGGTGTGCCTCAGCTCCACGGTCCCTCCTGCAGCCTCCGCTCCTGATGCTAACCTCATGTCTCCATCACACCAAGCAGCAGACCTGATAGAAGGCCCTGCCTCATTAATTGTAGTATTAATGTGTTTGAATAAGTCAGGCTGCCGATTACCAGCTACTGATTAAAGTCAAACAGATATTGCTATCCTCTGTGTTGATTTCTTTAATTTTAAGAATGTTTCTCATAAGACCTTGGAGACATGAGGTTAGCATCAGGAGCGGAGGTTGCAGGAGGGACCGTGGAGCTGAGGCACACCTGTACCGCTTCTCTTGAGAAGAACTGAAGGACACAAACAAACCATAGTGTTAAATTATGAAGATGGTTCCCTCTGATTTTTTTTTAACATAAACGTCAGACAGGCCACTAAAAACTAAAAATGCTGAAGCTAACAGCTACCCAACAGCAAGCTAATGCCTTCCTAAGGCTGCCAGGGAGTAGCATTGTAGCAAGAGAGTGTAGCTAATCACAGCCCTCACAGTTCTTCATCAGTGGAGAAGTACCTCGCCATGTTTTCATCTTCAGAGGAGTCATCCAAAGACTGTGCTGCTGTTCCAGAATATGTCAGGCCCGCTGCAGCCTGCTGGGCTTGAACTCTGAGCACGCAGAGTAGGCCCTCACGTCCCCTCTCAGTAAATGCATCAGTACTGCCTGAGAATATATGATAAAAGACAAAAACGTCTCAATTGTGCCTTTGTGTGTATGTATACATACACACATACAAGGCTTTCTTTTCTACAGAAATATTTTTCCTGAGTTGATGACTCTGCTTATTGCCATCTAGAATGTGAAACCAAATATATTTTTTGGTGTACCCATACAAGATGTCCAATGTAACACCAATAAAATCCAATCTACTACACTACGGTTTTAATGCCTCTGCAATAGCGAGTCGCCGGAGGCATAACTGCATGTTTTCGGATTGTCTAACTTTGTATTTGTCTTAAAGTAAAAAGGTCAAGGCCACACTGACCTCATCTTATGGTTTCAGTTGTCAAGAGATACAGTGTCATTTATATGAGAGAAAATATGTAGAAATATGTAGACGGACACTGCTCATACAACGCAGTGTGGTAATTCTAGTGTAGTTTTTTTGTAATAAATGGGTTATCTATTTTTACAATCTACAAAAAGTTATCTATACATTTGGTCACAGAATGTTACACAGATAAATTGGCATTAAAGTTGGCATCTTGCTGTCTCACCAGTCTGACGATGCAGCTGAAGTGTCCATCAAGGGCTTTCTGCAGGTAATTTGGATTGTTTGTTTCTTTTGACGAGGAGAATAACATGAATTCATACCGATATCAGTTTACAATCAAACCTTTTTGTGTTGACCTTGTTTAAACAGAGTCAAAGGACATTGTACAACAATGACACATATTTTTCCACAGTACCTGTCGTTCACTACTGAACTTCTGACACCCATTACTGGACTGTGTCTTCCTGTAGAGTGGTGATGTTCTCAACGTTCTTTTCACAGTCTGTCAAAACAAAATTAGAGTTACAAATGTTAATGCCCCACAACCCATTGCAGATACGGTTGTATTTGCACACCACATCGGATCAAAACAAAACTGCAGTCTGTGAAACAAGCAGTTTTGGTAGATATAAGGGAAATGCTAATATTTCTACATGAAACATATTCAGTCCCTTAAGCAAAATAACAATGATGGCAGGCCGCAACCTCGATGCCTTTGTCTGCTTTGCTTACAGACTAGTTTGCGGAGTCTCGTGCTGCCGCCCACTGACCGATACATCATCGCTCTTTTCTGAAACTAATGAAGGCAAATTCACACATGTAGACAGAAATAAACAGTATAAATTAAAAGGTGTAAAGATTGCTAACATTATGTTTGATGGGGGTCATCATTATACATAACAGAGGAAAACTTTGCACATGTATTCCTTAAATTTACTTGCCTTCCTGTGGAAAAAGTTGTTTTCCCAGTTAAACAATCACAGCAGGGAAGCATGATTGATCAAAATTCTTTCAGTGTGATATTAACTTGTATTTCAGCAAGCGTACTTTGGGGATTTAATAAAAATGTATATTTGGCAAATTATATAAAATGTTTTTTCTGGTATATAACTTAAAAGTACCTCTTTAATGGTAGGATCATTTCTCTCCCTCATCTTCCTCGTGGTACGTGGATGATGGTAGTGGGCTCAACCCGGCTTCTCTTTCTCTCCAGGCTGCCCTTCCTGCTCTTCATCAAGCAAAACAAAGTGTTCAGTCCAAGTTGTTGACGTTAATGAAACTCCTGTAGCTTCACTTTGATCCTCCTTGATTAAAAAACAGAACATAGCAATTGTTTTATAAAATGAATCGCAACTCCATAACATGAAAACATTGTCATATTGCATACTATACATTAAACCAAATTGACCTGATATTGTGGAGTAATGGTAGACAAATACACTCCTTATTAATCTAAAGCATTCATAAATCAAATTCATGTTTATATTTATATTGTAGCGTCCCTCAGTGATGAGCTAAGCGTCTTGAACTGCTTTCAACAACCATGTATTCACCTCCCAGGTAGCACAGGCTACCGTGGGCTGAAGCATGTGGCTAACAATGGCGTATTAGCTGATGAACAGCGTCCATAGTGTGGATTGACGGACTCTCTCCGCACTCGGACTGTAAACCTAGATCGTAACGATCGTTAAAAACAATAAACTACTTACCTGACAGAAGGAAGATGACATCGTGGTCTTCCAAGCGCGCCGTGTTTATGACGCAGCCCCGGGTTAAAGGGCTGGTTGTTTACAAATAGGGTTTTTACGACAGCCACACGTCATGTCCGCTCGCGCACTCGGGCCTTGGTATGAACAGACTCGCAGGTTCCTTCTCATTAGAGATGTAATCTAGCCTCAAATATTACTATTATATAACATGAATAACATTCACGATCACTGAAGGACACCACGCAGGGACTGTGATTTAAACACCAAGCTGCGCCGTGGTGGCATGGCAACCATCATAGCAACGATATAAACATGCGTGATAACTATTAAAATATTTATCATAAGCACAAATTGGCTGAAGACTGTGGAAGCAAAGAGCACATTTCTCGCTAGAAATGGTGTCAGAATGTATTTTTATGCCCAAACTAAGTTACAAAATTATATTTTTATCTGAAAAAACAGGGAATCTCCGCCATGTTTTCCTCTCCGCAGACGGGAGCTTGAGAGTCACGTGACCTGAGAACACGCCAATGCAAAACAATGGGAGGACTAAATGTTACCATCTCACAATCTGAGAGGCCAGATTGTGAGATGGTAACGTCGTTCCAAGTGGACCAACGTTGCCATTGAACGTTTTCTGATGAGACTGGGTTGCAAATAACATGTGGACTGAGGCCGCACTCGTCCTCCTCAGGTTTTCAAAATAAGACTCATTCTTATTGAAACACGTTGGACAGTTGATAAGTATAGAAACAAACAGGAAGTGACATCAGGAGCCATCCCTACTTTAAACAGTGTTTAATTACACAAACCTGCTCAGTGACCAACACACAGAGAAGGTGGTCCAACATGTCTGATCTGATATTTATCTTCAGGTCACAGACTGGACTGAGGTCAGCAGCATGTTGAGAGTCTGTGTTGACATGGTGACGATCCACAACAACAGGAGGACACATTCTAATATTCATATTTCTTTATCCAGGTTGAGACTCTGCAGTCTGTCAGAGATCAGCTGTTCTTCTCTGGCTTCAGCTCTGAGGTCAAACCCCTCTCATCTGAGAGAACTGGATCTGAGAGACAACAACAACCTGAAGGACTCAGGAGTGAAGGAGCTGTGTGGTTTTCTACAGAGTCCAACCTGTCGACTGGAGACTCTGAGGTCAGTTCACTGACTGACTTTTGTAGATCTCATATCTATAAACAGCATTTATACCCAATTGACCTCATTTATTTCTAATTTAACATAATTCCTCTTCATACATAACTTGAATCCATTCATTAATTAATCTGTGACATTTTAAATATTCAGCTACTTGTTAAAACACTGAGTTTAGTTCTGGATTTCCTAAACTGATCTGCAGGACAGAGACCGGGTCCAAATAATCTATTTGTTCTGAATCAGGACTCGTTTTTAGTCCAACATGTCTGATTTCATATTTATCTTCCATGTTATGAGTCTGTGCTCACATAATAATAATAATAATAATAATAATACATTTTATTTATAAGGCGCCTTTCAGGATACTCAAGGTCGCCGTACAACAGTCAACAATACAGTTAATTAAAAAATTTTAAAATGCACAAAGCAGAGCAGCAGCAGAACAACAGCTTCAGCAGACAGGAACATTAAAAGTTATATGCCTGCCTAAACAGGTGGGTTTTAATGCAAGATTTAAAAAGAGTGAATATGTGTCTGTTATTTTCACACATGAACTCAGTTTAATTTACAGTTAAGTTTTATTCTTTATCCAGGTTGGAGGGCTGCAGTCTGTCAGAGATCAGCTGTTCTTCTCTGGCTTCAGCTCTGAGGTCAAACCCCTCTCATCTGAGAGAACTGGATCTGAGCTACAACAGGCTGAAGGACTCAGGAGTGAAGGAGCTTCTTGATCTACAGCAGAGTCCAACCTGTCGACTGGAGACTCTGAGGTCAGTAGATGGTTGGAGTCAGTCCACGCTGCTTTCATCAGTATGTTACTAAACACAGTCAGTGTCACAGATCCAGGGTCTGTGCTACCAAGCAGGATTTGTGGTTATCAGGTTAACTTCAGGTTTAGTTTTTTCAGTTCTACGAAGCTCGTCCACTTCTTAACCAGGTCAATCACCATGGTAACTTCTGATGACAGCTAACCTGCTCCAGGTTAAGTTGGAGATCAACCCGTATAGAAGCTCCGCCCACTGACCACAGTGACTCTACACTGTTGTGTGGTGCACACTCTCCTTAAAGGGACGGATAAGGGAAGTTTAAATCAACGTCTGGTTGGTTCAGTTGATCTCTAACTCACCCAGAACATCTCAATGTCTCCAGACTCATCCTGTCCCCAAAACACCAGATGACCTCAGCTTCCTGGAGACAGGTCCATGTGTGTGTCCTCAGAGACAGTGTGTGTCCTCAGATACAGTGAGACAGTGTGTGTCCTCAGATACAGTGAGACAGTGTGTGTCCTCAGAGACAGTGAGACAGTGAATGTCCTCAGAGACAGTGTGTGTCCTCAGAGACAGTGAGATAGTGTATGTCCTCAGAGTCAGTGTGTGTCCTCAGAGTCAGTGTGTGTCCTCAGAGACAGTGAGACAGTGTGTGTCCTCAGAGACAGTGAGATAGTGTGTGTCCTCAGAGTCAGTGTGTCCTCAGAGACAGTGTGTGTCCACAGAGACAGTGAGATAGTGTGTGTCCTCAGAGTCAGTGTGTTTTCTAAGAGTCAGTGAGAAGTGTGTGTCCTCAGAAACAGTGTGTCCTCAGAGAAAGTGTGTGTCCTCAGAGACAGTGAGACAGTGTGTGTCCTCAGAGACAGTGAGTGTCCTCAGAGACAGTGTGTGTCCTCAGAGTAAGTGTGTGTCCTCAGAGACTGTGTGTGTCCTCAGAGTAAGTGAGACAGTGTGTGTCCTCAGAGATAGTGTGTGTCCTCAGAGACAGTGAGACATTGTGTGTCCTCAGAGTCAGTGCATCAGTGTGTGTCCTCAGAGTCAGTGCATCAGTGTGTGTCCTCAGAGTCAGTGTGTGTACTCAGAGACAGTGTGTGTACTCAGAGACAGTGTGTGTCCTCAAAGTCAGTGTGTGTCCTCAAAGTCAGTAAGACAGTGTGTGTCCTCAGAGACAGTGAGACAGTGTGTGTCCTCAGAGACAGTGGGACAGTGTGTGTCCTCAGAGACAGTGAGACAGTGTGTGTCTTCTTGTCTTCCACTCGTCTTGTTAGTAAACAACAGATTCAGATCTCGTGGCCTCGAGTTATTTGTCTCGTTCACACGTTATTATGTCGTGGTCACGTAATATATTTTGACCAGATGCCACCAGGGGGCGCTGTAACTTACACAAGCTGGACCACAGCTGACAGCCTCACACGAGGGACAGAGACGGTGTCGTCTTCATCTGATCTGAGACAGTTTGTCCTCTCACTTCATCAGTGAAGAACTGATCAGGTGGATCTTTGTCACAGCTCTGAGATCAGTGGGACTGAAGCCTCTCCTCATCACATGGTAACCAGGAGCTCTTTATACAGAGCAGAACCTCTGCTGAGGTCCATCTGTCTCCTCTGGTCCCAGTTTGTCAGAAGCAGATGTTCATCAACACACAGTGAAACATGGCTTCACCTGTAACAGCAGTAAATCCACCTCTCAGGTGTCCACTCTGCACTTTGACATGCAGAGGACACACACTGAGCTCTTAGCGTGTTCATTCCAACACGTGAACATGAAGCAGAGAGGAAGCTGCTCCACCTCTGAACAGGACTGAAGTCCCTGCTGCTCTTTCTACTGGATGAGCTGCATCACTGACTCACAGCTGATGAAGTGAGTCTCTGTGACACTGATGTCTTCTTCTCTCAACAGGTGGAAGTGGTATTAGTGGAGGAGAGTGTGAAGAGGACGGTGTGAAGAGGACAGTGTGAAGAGGACAGTGTGTGTGGACGGAGGCTGAGCTGTGTCCTGAGGATCCAGAGGCTGAAGCAGCAGCAGCTTGTGTGTAGTCTCCAATCTACACAACCCCTAATCTGCATGTGTTTGTGAGATGAAGCCGGAGCACCTGGAGAAAACACGGGGAGAACATGCAGACTCCACACAGGAAGACCCCATCTGAACCGGATTCAAACCAGCAACCTTCCTGCCCCGATTGTGTTTATTCACATGAAGAATGTGTTTATTGAAATGACACAACACAAGCAGAATATATAAACCCTCTATAAAGAGTCACATACAGTGTGTTTAAGTTTGTCTTTATTATTGTCCACCTTTGTCCCTCAGTGTGTCTCCATGTGTGTAGAACCACATTCTGTGTATATGTTTGTTTATGATCTTAAAGTTCCTGGATTCACGTCACAAATTGATTTAGTTCAACACAAAGTTAAACACATTGAAATCACTTTGAGTTTAAAATCAGAGTTTTGTCTTTGACACAAAAGATCAAAACTCTGGACTTAAAAATGCGACGTTTTCATTTCTGCATCAGGTGCAGAGCGGTGGTGGCTTTTCTACTTTTGACCCACAGGTGGCGCTGCAGTATAACAGCAGCACATCCCAGTCAAAGCCTTTATATTCAGTCTATGAGTCAAACACATGGATCATTTCCTCTGTGACAAACCAGATGTAACGAGAAGAAAAACATCTCAGAGAGAAAAGTTCTGTTTCTACTTGTCTCTGCTTTAATGCTCAATAAACATCCTTCCACCGACTTCACTGGAATCATGACTCAGCTTTTCTTTCCTCTTCAAACAAACTGGTGGAAACATCTCGTCCTTGGTGCAGGTAAAAGAACAAAGTCACCAGTTTGACATAATGGAAACCAGCAGAAGAAAAGTGACTGAGACATTTACAGAATGAAGAAGAGTCGATGAAGAGCAGAGCATCTTTAAGTCTCTGAGGAAACTGTTTCATAAACATTTTACCATATTTAATAGAAAACTGACCCGAGGAGAGGTCATCATGTGACTTTGTGATGATCCTCAACACACGTGTGTCAGTATAACATGTGGCTGTGACGCCATGTTCATGAACACGCTGCTCTAACATCTGTCCAGCAGATGTTGAAGCTCTGAGGTCCACTTCCTCTGCAGCAGAGTGAGACCATCATCTCTTCATGGAGCTGTGCACCAGGCTGGTGTCACGTGACCAAACACAAAGTGTGAACAACACGTCATCAAAGGATCCGTTAGATTCCATCAAACACGTTTATGGATAAACTTTATACTTATAAGGAAAAGCTTGTGCTCGTTATGAAATTCTTCTTTATCAATTGATTTCATTCATTCACCAAACAGTCAGTGATCACTAGCGGTCCGTCCACACATCTGTCCACGCAGAACGGGGTGGGTTCCAGAGACACCCACAGAAACAGGCTTAACCTTCCCCCCCCCCACCACCTGTTCATTACTATGCCCCCCCCCCCACTCTGCTCTTCTCCTCTTACCCGCTCCCTTCTTCTTGTTCTCTCTCTGACAGTCGCCACTCGTTCCAGTTCTCTCTTTGTTATCCTGCCTTTTTTTCTTCCTACCCAATCTCTCCCTCTTCTTCTCGTATTTTTGCGTTACCTTGTTTATTTATGATTCATGCTTTTATTAATTTTAATGAAAATAACAATAGATTGAAAAATCACGAGCAATTAGTTTTTTATTTTAAGGTTTTTGTGTAACTTTATTTTTTCATCAGTGTAAAAATGAAAATACTGGAGTATCTAACCTGCTGCAGTAGCTTGGTGAATGTGTAGGGGGCAGTATAACCACCGAGCTGCTCAGGAGCTGCACATTGTTTTACACAGAAGAAAAACGTAAACAGGAAGTAGATTCTCTGTAAAAACCAACGAGCGAGAATCAACGTCATCAAACTCATAGATATATATAAAGAATTAATTAAAAAGTACATGTTCCACTACCAACACAATGTTATGGGTGAGCGAGCTGCCTGTGGCAAGATGGCCGCCATGTGTGGACGTTCGACTCCATTGGCCGAGACATCTAGTGTTTATATATATATCTATGATCAAACTGAGAAACTGCTGAATTAAAGTTAGATCAAAGGATTTCACCGCCGAGACTTTGATCTGTACGGAAACCGGTTTGTGACAAACTTCATTCCACATCTGAGGGGGGGTGTTTGTTTCCCTCACACGTCAGAAGGTGTGGGGTGCGCTTGTTTTGCAGACATGTCGGTGCAGGTGTGGTGTCTGTCGTTCCGCCAGCCGTACGCCGGTCTGATTCTGGACGGGGTGAAGACGCTGGAGAGCCGCTGGAGGCCCCTGCTGGCCCCGCTGGAGAACCAGACCCTGGCGGTCCACATCGCCCGGCGGGACTGGGAGGGGGACGAGTGGCGGGCGGTGCTTCGCGGCCCACTGGGGATGACCGAGGCTCAGATCCACGGGCTCCTGGAGTCCGGGGAGCGGTTCGGCCGCGGCGTGGTGGCAGGTGGGAACTGACCTGTGTTTTCTGTGGGGTTCCTGAAGGCATCACCTGTGGAAATACATCTCTTTCAGGATTGGTGGATGTGGGCGTGACCTCGGTGTGTCCCGCCTCCATGCTGGAGGAGGAGCTTCAGCACCTGGAGAGGTCGGCCCTTCTGGTTGGTCTGCAGGAGAAACACGTGACTCACCTGTCCAACCCTCGCTGGCTGAAAGAGCCCCTGAGCTCCCGAGGAGGTCGCGACCCCTGGACTGTGGAGATCCCCACGGAGCTTCTGCCATGAGGACACGTGATGCACACAGGGCCGGTGTCTCCTGGGATCAGATCTCACTTCCTGACCTACATGCAGATTAACACGCGTGTCCTGTGTTAAAGACCAGTCTGGGTTTACAGACGTGTGCGTGTGTGGGAGCATGTGAATGAAAGTATTGATCTCTATCTTGTGATCAGTTTTGATATTGTGATTCTTAGGACGTCAGCTGAGAGGACGTCCTTCACATGTGGACCAGGAGGGATTTGAAAGGACTCTGTTAGAGGATGTGGACTCATGTGGTCTGGTGGGATCAGATCTGATCTGATTGGTTCACACCTGAACATTCGTTTTCCTCAGAGAAAAGAATCCTTATTTTTCATGTTGCGCCACCTGCAGGTCAAACTGGACACTTCAGGCTTCAGCTCCTCCTCCTGTCGTCCAGACTCAATAAAGTGAAGTACACTAATATATCATGCTAATGTAACAGTCAACATCTTGTATTGTTAACGATGAAAATCTTCACTGAGGGAATAAAACCATGAGAAACAAAATGGTTTCTTCAATAAAACAAAGGTTCGGATCCAAAGATGATGAATGATGTCAGAATGAGTCTAGGGGGCGGTGCTTATACAGAGTTAGTTTTACATGAATGGAGTTAACGTACTGGTTGAACCTCCCGTGGAACTGGTTCTTCATGAAGTTAGTCCTGTAGTCAGCTCGTAACTTTGATTCTAGTTCAGGCTCCAGAAAGTCAAAGTACACGTTAAGTAAATGTTTGTAAAGAAGTTTCTGTCGTTTCACATCGTTCTTCTCTCTCTGATGTTTGTTCAAGTGTTTCTGATCAGTTTGGTTTGAATCAGTTATTAAATGATATAAAAACAGGCCGAGACGTCAGATGAGAATTACTACTGCACAGTGTACTGACTGTTAAAGACTCCATCACTACAAGATGGAAGCGTTATTAAATAATGTGCACCGTCCCTTTGGATTCAAAGTAGATCATATTTCAGAGACAGGTCATCGTGGTGAACACCAACCACACACATGGTTGGTGGGACTGTGGCAAGATGATGACATCATTTACCGGGACCTGAAGGCGTAGTTCTCATAGTCGTGGTAATATCGTCTTCCAGGGTGGTAATAGGTCAGCTGTGGGCCAATCAGGTGACGGTTGAGGAAACGGGTGGAGCTTCTGACCACAATCCAAGACACACACAGACACACACAGAGACACACACACACACAGAAAGTCATCAGTATCAAGAGTAATTCATCGGTAACGCCTCCTTCAACATGCGTCACATGTCTTCACACCTGAGGTCAACCTGTGTCTCAGCAGGTGTGAATGTGATCAACTACACAAGTTCTACAAGTGTCAGTTCCCACCTGGACGCTCCGTAGCGAGGAGCTCTGACTGTAGGGTGGTGGTGGTGGTGGTGTGGGGGGGCGTAGGGATCATAGGTCATGGTTCCAGTTGAGGGAGGAGGGGGTGGGCGGGGGTGACCTGCCGGCTGGAAGCGAGGGGGCAGGCTGGATGGGGCGGGGCCTCCGTATAAAGGGGCGGGAGCTATCATGAGCTCGGCCCCCTTCATTCCACTGCTGCCCCGAGACTTCCTGAAGTAACGGTGACGATGATGACGCTGACCACGAGAGTCCAAGTCTGCACGAGGCCATAGGGTCAGGGGGGGGGGGGTTGCAAGAGGTCAGAGGTCATAGAATAACCTAAGCTTACCCAGATCTCCTTTTCTAGTTGGAGCAGCAACATTCCAGGCAGGAACTGGATTCACTGGTTTCAGATCCGTCAGAGGAACCAGGTGTCTAAGACAGAGACACATCACAACCATCTGACGTCTGCTGGTCTGGAGTCAGCTTCACACCTGATGCTTGGTTCAGATCAATGTGGAAGAGTCGTCAGATTAAATGTTTCATTACTTCTCTCCCAGCTCCTCGATGAACACGGTGACGGCTGACGAGTGGGTTCCTACTTCCTGGATGAAGGCGTTGTAGTATTTCCCCTTTGGCTCCAGACGCACCTGAAACAACACACACACACACAATCTGGTGACAACATGATTTCACAGACTTGATGCTAATGACACATGAAGCTTCATTTCATCACAGTGTGTGTGTGTGTGCTGTCACCTGACACTTGTCTCCCAGGAAGTACTGCCTACCAGCGAACACCATATAATCCGTCTTCTGCATCTCTGTCAGTCACACAGCGCAGTAATCTGATTACTACAGCATCATTCAGGCGGATGCAATCTGATTACTGAGATAATCAATTAGGATGTAGACGACCAATCAGCATAAGAGTGAGTCACATGATCACCTCCTCATAGGTCCACAGTATGAGTGTTGTTTTTATGTCTCAGCACCAGTGACACCTAGTGGCCTGAAGGGGCATGTTTTCATTTTGTTTCTTTAGTTCTTGAGAACTCGATAAGTTGGTTCAAACTGAATCGACTTAGGTGGTTAGAGGTCAAAGGTCAGTGACCTTAGACTACTGTCCCTGTTAACAAGTTATCTTAAGAACACCACAAGGTGATTTGTTCACACTTGGCACAAAGCGATTGTTGCCTCACACTAAGTCCACAGGATCTTTGTGTTATTTGTGTTGGAACCACAACTCTCCTGAGATGAGGTCGACTGAAGTGGCTGCAGCTGCTGCTTTGTAGCTGCTGTGGAAACCTACGTCATCTTGTGTGAGTGAAACACAGCATGAAGGATTTCACTGTATCCTCCAAGAGCTGCGTCTGAAGGTCACCTGCAGCTTCACGGAGGAGGAGCAGCCACCTGACCAGCCGCTCCCTCAGGGCGGAGCCACAACCTCCGCTGGGTAAGTTCCATCTCAACACTGATTGGCTTTCACCACATCGTGTCACAGGAACTATTCACTTGAGTTCTAATATTTCAATTCTAGCAGATGAAGCCAATGAAAGAAATTCCCGTCTTTTCATTGTCTTACTTTGAATCTAATATCACAGCGCTAAAAATCAGCTTCACCTTTAGTGAGAACTCACACACCAGCAGTGATGAGGTGCTACTGTCGAGTTGTGTATCTGTCGAGTTGTGTATCTGTCGAGGTTGTGTACTTGTTGCATCGGATGCGGTTCAGCAGCGGATCGTCTACTGCCTGCTCCACTATTATCTTACATAGAGTTTGCCCTGAGAAGGCAGGACTCATCTGTTAACATGGGAGCTGAAATGAAAACCCACCGTTCCGCTGTGCCACGGACATAACGGAGGAGCTGGTTCGATTCCTGTGGTCAAAGGTCACGATGATGTAATGAGACTAGAGCTGCTCTGAATCAAACCTTCTTCTTTACATGTATAAAAAGGTTGTCAGTGTATGATGTGTGTGTGTGTGTCTGTGTGTGTGTGTGTTACCTTTGCAGGTGTCCTGCCACACGTCAAACTCCAGGTTTCTGTACACGTCTCCGTCCAGAGACTTCATGACCTTATAAGGAAGAAAGAGTCTGGACGGAGGAGCATCTGCAGGAGACTGAAAAACAAAATCACCACAACAACCAAACACATCTGACACACACACACACAAACACAACACACACGCCAACTGACTCAGACGTTTTGACCCCCTGACCTTTGTGTCATCTGTCCCACTTCTGTGTCTCTCCTCAGTAGCTCCAACCGACTCCACTTCCTCCCTGCAGACGAAACAAACGCACCTGACTGTGACTGTATTACACAGGTGCAGCTTGTGTTCTGTATATTGTGTGTGTTTGTGTGTGTGTGTGTGTGTGTGTGTGTGTGTGTGTGTGTACCTTTGTCCTCGGTCCTCAGGTGTGTCGTAGCCGATATCAACATCACTACACATTGATGAGCTGTTCCTGTAGCAGCGACCTCCGACCCGGGAGGCCTCCATAGCCTGACAGAGCTCCACCTCCTCCACCCCAAACACCTGAGTGTAGAGCAGCTCGTACAGCACAGCTACACACAGACACACACACAGACACAGACATCAATCACACACACACACAGACATCAATCACACACACACTGAAGGTACAACCACTGATCAGCACTCACCCTGACACAGCGCGGCGGAGGCGGGGGAACTCCTGGTGTAAACGATGTCATAGTGACCATTGATGGAGCAGCACAGCATCACCTAGGCAACACAGATGATTGACAGTCAGCACCGGAACTTCAGAAACAGTCAAACTAATCGGACCAATCAGAGGACTGGAAAACCAAAGACATGTTCTACCCCCCTATTTTCTTCTTTAACTCAGTGATGGAGTAAGTCCTCCATCAGTTTCCATGTTACCCCCGTTTACACCAACTGAGGGTAACAACTGACTCCTCCCCCTGGAGCTGTTAGCTTTAGCTGACCCCGCCCTCCTGAAGCTGCTAGCTTGTTAGCTTTAGCAAAGAAGATGAAAGTGTCAAAAATAACTATGTTCTTAAATCACGAGGTGTTTCACTGCTGTTGTTTGCTTTTGACTCTCTTCTCTTTTCTTAGCAGGATTTAAGAATAGCATCATTAAACATAAACGGGGGCAGAGAAGCTAAGAAAAGAGCTGTCCTATCAGAAACAATAAAGCAGAAGAGGCTGGATGTAGTGTTTCTACAGGAAACACATGAGGACACTCTCAATGAGATCGACTGGGGCTGATGGTGGGGTGGACAACATGTCCTCAGCCATGGGACCAATATAAGAGCAGGAGTTACCATCCTCTTTTCTAGAAAAGCTAGTGTAAATATAATCTCTCACACAGAGATAATTCAAGGTGGAATCCTGGTTGTAAAAGCTGAAATACAAGATTTTAAATTCAGTTTTATTATATCTTCATATCTCATATCTATGCACCAAACCAAGGCTCTGAGCGGGAAAGAGTTTTTAAAGTTTTAAATGAAACACTTAGCGGCATTGATCAAAATGAATGTATTGTGTTGGGTGGAGATTGGAACTGCTGCACAGGTTTGAAGCTAGATAGGATGGGTGTGGAAACACATGTTCAGTCCTCCCAGCTTTTATCTGAGAGTATCATGAAAGCAGATCTGGTGGATGTGTGGAGGATGAAACATCCTTCAGCCCGGCAGTACACCTGGTGAAGGTGTTAGATGGAAGGATGAGTGCAGCAGGTTAGATAGGTTTTATCTTACTGCAGCTTTTACCAATCAGGTTCTTAACTGTCAGATCCTCCCTGTTGGTTTTACTGATCATCATCTAGTTTTAATGGAGTTTATTTTATCCTCAACAGTAAAACCAAAGTATTTTTGGCATTTTAACGTTAAATTATTGCATGATTTTACTTTCTGTGAACATTTTAAACTGTTTTGGGCTTTTTGGGGAAACAAGAAACAGGAGTTTTCCTCCCTCACCCGGTGTTGGGAAGTAGGAAAAGCCCAAATCAGAGTGTTCTGTCAGCAACACTCAGCCAACTCCACAGTTAAAATAAAAAGAGCCATTCAGACATTAGAGGAGGAAATCAGGAACCTGGAGGCTGACACACAAAACAACGGGCAGAATGCAGAACGGCTCAAAACTAAGGGACAGGACTTAAACTCTTTTTCACACGAGAGAGCCAAAGGAGCCTTGGTCAGAGCCCGATTCACTGAACTACACGATATGGACGCTCCGACCACCTTCTTCTTCAACTTAGAGAAGTCGGTGGCTCGGAGGAAAAGGTGGAAGCAAAGTTGTCTAAATGGAAATGGTTGCTACCTTATCTGTCCTGCAGGGGGAGAGTTCTGATGGTGAATAACTTGGTCTCCTCGTCTCTTTGGCACAGACTTATTGTGTTGGTGCCACCTCCTGGTCTGGTTAAGGATGTGCAGCGTCGTCTGGTGACTTTCTTCTGGTCTGGTCAGCACTGGCTGAGGGCAGCGGCCCTGTATCTCCCTGTGGCAGAGGGAGGTCAAGGTCTCATTGACCTTGTGTCTTTAACTGCGGCCTTCAGACTGCAGACGGTGCAGAAGTTACTGTGCGGCTGTGGTCTCTGCTGATTGGCTCCTGCTCGTCTGCTGCTCAGACAAGATGGCCGACTAGGGCTGGACAAACAGTTATTTCTGTTATCATCAACTGAAGCTGACCTGACCGGGCTGACTCCGTTCTACAGCTCGGTGGTGAACGCCTGGCAGACGCTGGAGGTCAAGCGGACTCCTGACCCCAGACCAGGGATATGGTTGTTTGAGGAGCTGCTGTTCTACAATGAGTTCCTGAGAACTGACACCTGTTCCTCTAAAACATTAAGGAATAAGTTTATTGAGGCGGGCATCATCAAACTGGGCCACCTCACAAAGGCCTCCATGGAAACACTCTGTGACGTCACCAACATCAGGTCCTCCAGAGTGCTGGAGAGGATTCAGGAGGAAGTGATGCAGTCCCTGTCTGTGCCACTGGGAGCGTTTGCTGAAGATCGTTCTCTAGCTGACCAATGGGATGATGACTGTGAGAACCTGTTTCCCCCCCAGAGTGGACTGCTTCTTTCCTTCAGAACCACAGTGCTGGGTAGTTTCAGCTCTTCTGGGAAGAAGCAGCTTTATGTATCTTTTTTAGGGTACCAGCCAATAAGGGTATGGGTGTATTATTGTACAAGTACAATAATAAAGTTCCCCTTCATGTAATATTGGTTTATGTAATTTGTAAATCCACCAATAAACCTGCAGAGCCACAAACAAATAGAATAGAATTTACACTCGTGTCAGTTTTATTTCTTGTTTTCATAGAAAGTAGTTTCTATGGTGGAATTCCAGTTACTCCAGTTTAGACTTGATGGGAAACCATGTTGTCTGCAGCCAGGTACTCTGGCTCTTTGCTGACACCTTGTGGTCAAACACTGGTACTGTTGGGATGCAAATCTCATCAGTTGTTGAAATACACAACGGTCAAATGATGCATCACAATGCAGCTGTATTTCTGTAGATCTATAAACCACACTGTGACTGGACTGTATGAATGTGAGCTGACGTGGCAGAGTTCTGCAGATGGAGTCACACATTCAGCTCCAACACCAAATATAACAACCTTCAACTCACAGGAGGAAACATGGGTTTGAGCTCAGGCTTCATTTGATGGAGTTGGGCCGTTTGGGAGTTTTCCACATTTTAACAAACTATTGACGGATCAGACCGACCTCAAGGAAACAAGTCTTCATCGTGTTCACATGATGAAGACGTTATTGACATACACCAAACACCAAACACATAACACATACACATATTGACATACACTAAACACATAATACATACTCACATTGATACAGCACATATATTCCTTAAACCATACTCATAGTCAACACTTTATATCACACATCCTAGCTCCCTGATTCAGTTCACACAGAGACAGTGAGTAGACCTTGGCCCACAATCTCTCTCCCAGACAACACACTAACGCAGCTGCACTGATACAGCAACATTATCACCTCTGGTAACCACGACAACGGAGTGCACGTACGACATCGTCATCACGCGTTATTCCAAGAGGATATAATCTATGTGCGCACTCTGTTTAAGCGTCTTTCTTCCTGTGCAGCCTCCTGCGTAGAACTAGAGACCCATGCATGTTCAATTGCTGGACACCGCGTTTTCCTGACCTGTGACCTCTGAATAAACTTGCTTAACTTCAACTTGAGAACGACGACTCCTCTCCTTTGATTTCCACCCGCAACAAATGGTAGCAGAGGATGGTTTCAGACGATTGAAAAGAGCGGAGTGGAAAAACAACCAGTCGGGGAGGAGGTCGTCTCTCGGACGGGAAAGAACCGCCCTGCGTGGCTTGTCTCTCCTCGGGAACCTGATCAAAACAGCGCTGTACTATTAAAAGGTAAGCAGAGCCTATTTAATTGAAATCTGCATATTGTCGTGATAGGAAATAAAACTAAATTTTTGATCAGTAGTACTGAGGGTGAGTACAAGTTGCCTATGCTAAATTTAGAATAGTAATTGCAAAGGTCTGAAAACGCTGTGTATTTAGCAATTGTGGTTTTATATTTAATAAAGAGATACCGGCAGCTTACACTGTAAAATATGACTAAATGAGTTGGTGTAAGAGTAGCCGAGAGAAAGAGATACCGGCAGCTTACACTGTAAAATATGTCTAAATGAGTTGGTGTAAGAGTAGCTGAGAAAAAAAAAAGGAGTTAAAATTCAGCCAGACCCATGTTGTAAAATAGCTCCACGACGGTGGTTGATGTGGGGGTTGGCGTGACGACACACACTGTAAAACAAAGCACCTTAACGGGTTTGTGTGTGGGACTATCGCTACGGATTTAACTCACAGGCCCTCCAAATCTCGCAAAAAAGGGAATGGAAGGGCCTAACAATTGGACTATCAAATATTATAATTAGAAAAAGTGACTGTGGGGGAGACTTCTGAGGAGCAGCCCTTTTGCGGTCTCTGCCCGTGTGTTAGCATTCCTACACACTGATAGCAAAGCGCACACACATCCCCTCTCACTGACGGAGCAACACACACACAATTTCATAGACTGACTGAGAAAAAAAAAAAAAAAAAAAATGGAGGATTTTGGGGAATATGTGACCGCACAAGTGAGAAATATGACCGCTCCTAAGGAGTGGAAGAGTAGGGAGGAAGTGTGGAGCAAGATTTTGATCGGGTGGCGGAATAAAGGGTGGATATTGCCAGGGAACATAGCCCCAACCCGGAAGGTGATTGGAAGTATGAGAGCCACACTGCTCTTAGCAGTGGACGAGGCGGAATCAGCAGAGAAAGCAGCTAAATGTACTCTGTTCACCAACCACCATGTTAAAACTAAAATGGCTAAATTGGAATTGGAGATAGGCTCACAGGCTCTGGATGTTTGCTTGCGGGTTGTGTTCGGTATGCCGAAATTCGGAGAAGGGACTGATGGCTTGGGAGTGAATGTCAAAACTCCCAGTGGGGACAAGGAGCAACTGCAGGAAACAGCCAACGCCCTTGCAGTGCCAACCCCGGCCGCTGTGCCATCCCTGTATCCCCAAATGCCCCCTCCTTACGGTGTCAACACAGGTGTAATACCTCTGTCTCCCCAGAAGAGGGAGACAAAGAGGGCTCCAACTGAACTTCCACCAAGTGCCTACACGATGGCGCCAGTGCGCGTAGTAGAGGGAGGAGTGCTTCATGGAGTCATGCAATTGACAGGAGGACAACTTACGGTGAAAGATGATTCACTTTCGGAGGTAACACAGATCCTTACAGGAACAGTAGAAACAGTTCAAGGTGAAATCAGACTGCTGAGAGAGGAAATGGCTGCACTGACTGCAGCGGGGACAACTGAAGGAGACCAAGAAGGAGGGCACGAGGGTCACAGAAGCAGAAGAGAGACACCATCGTGCTCCGCCAGTGGATCGGTGAAAATGCATCGCTCACCGTCACCAGATGGGGCTAAAGGAGGGCCGGCCTCTGCCCACGCATTTGAAGGGAGGATCAGAGAGAGGAGGTCCAGCCTTGGAGACCACACTCCATGGGGAAAGGGGTACACCTGGACAAGGTCAAAACAACATCCCTCCATGACACGCACCCTGCTGCCCTCAGAACGATGGGACCTGTCTAGCTCACTTAAAAAGGGGGCGCCGGTTCTCCATCACTCAGATGACGAGTGGGAGAAAGAAACACAAGATTGGGACAAGCACCAGTATAGGTCGGGCCACTTAGAAGAGGAAGGCGAAAAGGGGGAGGAAAAAGAGGGAGTCCACGTAATTAACGGCATCTTACATGGCAGTGCCACACCTATGAGGACGAGAGGGCATCATGAAAGGATGAGGGAGGCCCAGAAGAGGGAAGATGCAAGACAGGAGGAGAGGCCTGCATACTCGCTCCCCTTGAGACAGGCACCTGGACAGTCACCCGGCATGTGTGACTTCCACCCATGGGGATTTGCTGATATGACTGGCCTAATTGAAGGATTGCCCCCTCTCACGTCAGGAGCCACTCCCTGGATTGAGGCGTTTGAAACCCTCACCATGGGGAACAACCTGGCCGCTGGGGACCTCCGCCCGGTGTTAGCTCGCTGCACAGATCCACATCGTGCGGCTAAGCTGCTTCAGGAAGGAGGAATCACTGCATTGGTCCCCAACCATGCGTCCTTCAACCCCTACCGGAACCCCCTGTGGACCGCCCTGAGGCGCAAGTACCCAACCCCACTAAACAAAGGTGCTCTGAAGGCCTGTAAGTGGGATGGGAAGATGTCCCCTGCAGAGTTCATTAGACAAACACAGGCGGCCTGGAGGAAGGCCTACCTTGGACCCCATGACTCCTCCGACCTTACCATCTCCATGTGGAGAACAGCTACCATTCAAGGACTTCCACCATAAGTTCAGACTAAGCTGGAGGATTGCGTGGGCCTGGACGAAATGGTTGGAACTGAGTGGCAGGCTCAAGTCACTCACCACATGAACAAGCACACTGAAGCCCAAGACAAATATGATGATGAGATGAAAGTGCTGCAGAGAAGGCTCATGGTGGCTCAGGTCTCCGAACATGAAGGCACCAAGGCTGAGAGGAATACAGCAGCAGCTGCCAAAATAGTGAAACCTCCCACGGCTGAAGAAGTAGCGGACCTGGTGGTTAAGCAGATGACAGCGATACAGCCTCTCCCTACGCCTCAGCCACAGTTGCAGACTCCTCCCCTACATTATGGCTCACCACAACAGCCTCTCCCTACGTCTCAGCCCCTGATGCAGGTTCCTCCCCTCTACTATGGCCCACAACAACAGCAGCAGTATGGCCAGTATCAGCAACCACAAGGCCCGTATCAGCACCAACCCCAAGGAGGAAGAGGAGGTTGGGCACCAGGAGGAAGAGGAGGTTGGGCACCAAGAGGCAGAGGACGTGGCACAGGAAACACCACGTATTTCTGCTATAACTGTGGAGGACCAGGGCATATAGCCAGAAACTGCAGGCTGGAATCCCAGCAAATGGGGCTCCCACGTGGTCAAGGCTGTGACCAACCCAGAGAACCACCTTACCAACCACCTTACCAACCACCCCCTCAGAGACAAGCCAACATGCCTTACCCAGTCCCATATGATGTGGACCCAGCCACCCAGACCCCCCTGAGGGACTGGAGCAACATACTCCTGTCTGCGGACCACACAGCCACTTTCAGAAAACTCCACTATGGTGGTGGAAGTTACGGGGTCCCCAATTAGACAGTCCTTCACCCAACCCCTCCGTGTGACGCTGGGAAGCCACACAGTTTCTCATGCATTCCTCTCTGCCCCAACATGCCCGGCCAACTTATTAGGACGTGACTTGATGTGCAAACTCAAGTTGAAGATTTATCTCGATGAAAAGGGGGTCCAAATCTCCTCTGAAGTCCCAGAAACCACAAGACAGCATCCAATTCGTATCCTATTCACTGGAGAAATACCCCAACCACCGGATCACGAAGTGTTTTGGCTCAGACTGATGCCCACTGGCCCCTCAACACCACGCATCCAGTTCCTGTTCAATACATACAAACCTAAAATCTATGCCTTACACCCATACAAAACTCCCCTCTCACACATACACTGCACTCTTAATGTCACCTCGAACCCTGATGAACAATATGAGGAAGACTGGGACGAAAACATGGCTCATCTACAACCCAAGATCACATGTTCAAGTATAGTGTGTGGCAAGGAAGGAGTCGCTGCAGAGGTTAAACTGGATGACTTTGCTGAAGAATGGTACCAGCTCACATAATCTGCTCCACATGTAACACTAACTGTGGGATTTGGCTATGAAGCTCGCAGTCTAGGCCCCATGATGAAGAGAGCACAAGGTTTGACCTGGATTGCCACTACAGACCCAGAAGTTCTCAAGGCCGCCACTGAAGACATGTGGAAGTTCAACATCCCTGCCACCATGGAAACCACACTCCCAGAACACTTGCCCATACCAAGACATCACGGTTTGTCCTGCACCGATCACCCAGACACAACTCGGATGCTCAGCGCTGTCCCCACCAGGATTTGGACCACTTCTGCTTATGATGTGGGAAGACTCCACACCGAGCCCATCATGGTCAGACTCTGTAACCCCCATGACCCACCGCTGTACAGACCCCAATACAGACTCAAACCTGACCAATTGGAAGGAATCGCCTCCACAATCCAAGGGCTCCTGGAAGCTGGAGTGATCTACCCCACCTCTTCTCCCTACAACACCCCCATCTTGCCAGTACCTAAAGCTGGAGGGAAAGGCTGGAGGATGGTGCAAGACTTCAGACCAATCAATCAGATAACGATACCAGATGTGCACCCAGTTCCCGACCCACATGTCTCGCTCAACAACCTGGACCCAAGTCTCACCTACTTCACAGTAATAGATCTGGCAAATGCCTTCTTCAGCATTCCAGTACACCCGACCTGCCAACAGTTCTTTGCATTCACGTACAACAACCGACAGTACACTTACAGCTGCCTGCCACAAGGCTACAGATGTTCCCCTGGCCTTTTCAACAAGGCTCTGAAAAATCACCTGCAACAGCTTGAGCTCCTAGAAGGAGTGGTGCTGATCCAGTATGTAGATGACTTGCTGTTGGCCGCCACATCGGCCATAATTTGTCTAGATGCCACCCATGCTCTTCTCACCCTGCTGGCCGAGAAAGGCTACAAGGTAAAGAAGGAGAAAGTGCAGTGCACAAGACGAGAAGTGACGTTTCTGGGAAGACAGATCTCAAAAGAAGGACTTGGAGTGTCCACTGCCCACAGACAGACTATACTGCACCATCCTAAGCCAATGATTGTTTCTCAAATGTTGTCCTTCCTTGGACTCACAGGATACAGCAGGACTCACATACCAGACTACACGGGACTCACTGCCCCTCTCAGGGATCTGCTGAGGGAAGCAGGAAACAGAAATCTCACAGCCCCACTAGTATGGAACATAGAGGCAGACACAGCATTCTCAAACCTCAAACAGGCCATGGCCCAGGCTGCTGCTCTGGCCACACCAGACTACACCAAGCCATTTCATCTTGATGTTTCAGAGATGGGTGGTGTTGTGAATGCAGTATTATTCCAAAGGCGTTCAACAGACCGATGTGTCCTCATTTACCATTCCTCCAAACTCGACACGGTCGAGACAGGACAAAGTTCGTGTGCCCGATACGTTGCAGCTGTAGCGAAAGCCATTGACAAAACCAGCCATGTCGTCATGGGACATCCAACTCAGATTCACACCCCGCATGGAGTTGCAGCTTTCCTCCAGAGCAAAGAGTTCACCTTCAGTGCAGCCCGGAAGACTAAACTTCAGGTCCAGTGCACTCAGTCACACATAACCTTTGTTCCAAGCATCAACAACATGGCCTCCAACATTGCCAGTGGGACACCCCATGTGTGTGGAGAACTTGCGATCAAGGAAAACAAGCTCAGACCAGACCTGAGTGCAGATCCCATTCTGAATGCTGATGCCTGGCTGTACATGGACGGTTGCTGCTACAAAGGAGAAGATGGCAATGTGGCTGCCTATGCTGTAGTGCAGCAACACCCAGATGGAAGTCACACCACCTTGGAAGCTGGAATCATTCCCCAGCCAGCTTCAGCTCAGTTAGCTGAAGTCACAGCCCTCACAAGAGCCCTAGAGCTGGGGCAAGGGCAAATTGTAAATGTCTACACTGACTCTGCATACGCACATGGTGCCGTTCAGCTTGATGGCCCGTCCTGGATGAGACGAGGCTTCCTGACTACCGGTGATCAACCGATCAGACATCAAGTTCCAATGAGACGCCTCCTGAGTGCAGTTCTGTTGCCCAGACGCCTGGCTGTCATGAAGTGCAAAGGACACGACACCAACCAAACCAGAATCAGTGCTGGAAATAATGCAGCTGACCAAGCTGCCAAGGAGGCAGGAGGTTACACGCCGCCTCAGATGGTCATGGCATCCCCCAGCCCAGCTCAGTTCACGGAACTCACTGAAGACACGCTCATCCAAATTCAGGAAAAAGCTGGACCGTATGAATGGTCCACATGGAGACAAAAGGGCGCCTTGAAGTCTAAAGAAGGCCTCTGGAGGTCCCATGATGGACGCATCGTTGCCTCGGCAGAACTTTGTGCCATGTTGCTCAAAGAAGCACATGGCCTCACCCATGAAGGGAAACTCAGAACTTTCCAGAGAATTTCAGCCCTATGGTGGCATCCACATCTCGAGAGCATCTCCAATCTATTCTGTGACGAATGTTCCATTTGTGGGAACCACAATCCTAGAAAACCTTTCCAAACACCCATGGGATCATATCCCGTTCCTGCCGTCTGTTTCCAAGACATCAGTATAGACTATACAGATATGGGTGCAGACATGAGAGTGCAGGGAATGAGATACATGTTGGTAATAGTATGTAGGTTTTCTAGAAGGGTTGAAGCCATCCCCCCCAGACGGGAGGATGCAAAGTCAGTGATCAAGTGGCAGCAGAAGGACTTGATCCCCCGTTACGGGGTTCCACGGTTCATTCGCTCAGACAATGGCGCACACTTTAAAAACACACACCTAAGAGAGGTAGAGGCTGCCTTGGGCATTCACCACAAGTTTGGCTCAGTGTATCATCCACAGTCACAAGGCCTTGTAGAAAGAGCCAATCAAACGTTGAAAGCCAAAATTGCGAAGGTTTGTGCAGACACTAAAATGACATGGGTTGAAGCCCTGCCATTGGTGTTGATGACAATGAGGTCGTCCCCAGGCGGTAAGACACACCTGTCGCCACATGAACTGTTGACAGGCAGAGTTATGCCTGGTCCACCCAGGGATGGAGGTCACGTGCCACCCCTGGATGTACATTGAAATGTCAAGTTATATGAAGGTTTTAACTGCTGTTACTGTAGCTCTCTCCAATCAGGTCTCCAGGGCCCTGGCGACTGATCCGGAGGAAGCTGCAGGACCAAAGGTAAAAGTCGGTGACTGGGTAAGAGTTAAGGTTCACAAAAGAAAGTGGCCAGAACCCAGGTGGACTGGACCGTACGAGGTGAAGGAAATTACTTCACACTCGGCCCAGGTCAAAGGTAAATCAGGCGCTCCTTGGCACCACCTGACACATTGTACCCCAGCACCTTCAACTTCCCGCCCATTGGCTGAAATAAGAACTAATTTGAAAAATGGAGAGGGTATAAGTTGTGCCTGTGTTACTCCTGGACTGCCATGGAGTCCTGTGCTTCTTCTGGTCGTAAAATTACTCCCAAGACTAAGACGTGCACAGCACAGGATGAAAAGGGGGAGGGCCAGAAGCCTTACAGCTTACCACTGGCGTTAAACTTCACAAAGAGACGTGGTTGTATGATTGTATGTCTGTTTGTTTTTATTTGCTTCATTCAGAAGTAAAGAATTCCCAAAGAAATTGTTAAAATTACACTGTTTGGTAGCAATTTGTTGTTTCAGATTTTTCAAATATATCCAATCCATTAGAGGAAAGGAGAAACGGTTTAGGCCTCCAAATTTCTACATAAAATCAGATCATTTAATATCTTATTTTATTTTAACCTGACACAGCAGGGCTAATAGTAAAGACCATTTTAATACTCCACAAGTTACTAATTGGATTCGTAATATAAATTCAAGGATGAGTGATTCACTACATCACATTAAGGTGTCCTTTTAAAGCCCATCTCTAAGTACAGTTTATGTGCAAAGTTTTTCCTTTTCTTTCTCTGTTTGTATTATATTTAAGCCACTTACACCCATACAAAAGTTTCATCCGCGACTGTGGCCTTGTGAGAATGAGATAACAATGTTTTTTGTTTTTAGTCTGGTGAAGTTGCTGCTCCGATGAAATGAGCCCAGTGAAAGTTCAATAACAGCTGATCTGTTCTGCAATGCTGAGGTTTGATGAGAAGGGAAATCAAGCTCTTATCTTTGGTTGTTGAAATGCTGTTTTATTGACTTTTATTAATTTTGTTTTGCTGGCTGTGATTCTTTTAATCACAGCTATGTTTTGGCATTAAGCGCTCCAGTTCCCCAAGCAAGCACACAGAACTTGGGACACACTATACTGATACAGCCTGAAGTGCTAGCAACCTCTCAGAGCTACACCACACCCCCTCTCACACACTGATAAAGATCCTCTCGGCGGGACCTGTGAACCGACGCCGGAGTTTTAACTTTTTCCTTATGTTTTCTATTTTCCTATTCATTTTTGAGCATTTAACAGAGTCCACAGTGTCAGAGGTTGATTTTGCTTCTTGTGTTACATTTTCTCTCTAAATCCACAGTATCATGCATGTGTTTTAATAAATAAGATATGATTGCTGTGATTCTTTTCATCACAGCTATGTTTAGACAATTTCATATCTATAATGGTCAGTTTTGAATTTTTGATTGATTGCTGTGATTCTTTTAATCACAGTTATGTTTGGACAATTATATATCTATAATTGTCAGTTTTGAATTTTTGATTGATTGCTGTGATTCTTTTAATCACAGCTAGGTTTTGACAATTTTATAAATGCAATTGTTAGTTTAATCTTTTTTGGTTTTGTAGCTGTGATTCTTATATCACAGCTATAAGTTGACGTTTCATTTTTTGTATAATTCCCCTTTTTCCTGCCCTTTGCCTTCCCTGTGATGTCCACACCTATCAGGTGTGGAAAGGGGGATTTATTGACATACACCAAACACCAAACACATAACACATACACATATTGACATACACCAAACACATAATACATACTCACATTGATACAGCACATATATTCCTTAAACCATACTCATAGTCAACACTTTATATCACACATCCTAGCTCCCTGATTCAGTTCACACAGAGACAGTGAGTAGACCTTGGCCCACTGTAAAGACAGAGATCGCATTTAGATTAAAAAACCTCTAGTGGCGTGGAGGGGAGATGCGCAAATCACACGTGTTCGATTTGCGCACACACCGGGCGGCACTTGCCTGATTACGGCACGTGAGGTGAGTGAGCACGGGTGAGGAAATAAAGGTCCGCGATTTCCGGCCGGGCTATGAAGGGTTTGTGCATTGGAGGACACGAGAGCACGCATTGGTATGTTATTTATATTTTGAACTAAGGTGTAGTTTGCACAATGCGTATGTTTCTGGCACTTTTTCCCGTTTGTCATGTCTTCTATGTGACAGCGCATGGGTCGGCGCAGACGTCCTTAGTGACGTCTTGGGCACGTTTGGTGGAGGCGCACATGGTGAAAATGTTTGTATGGAAGACCATTGTTGTTTTACATCATAGTGATATTGTAATTATATAGATTTGTTTATGATATCTAACAGATATTTGGATTTGATTTAAATGTTTGATTAGGCATTTTGATTTATTTGAACTAACTTGATTTAATTTGTCTTTATCAATAGGTTTTCAACCTAATCCTGATCCTAATCCTAAATCCGAATAAGACTACGGAATGTTTGTTGGTCATGTTCAGAAAGATTCATGTTCAATAAAATCAAGGAGAAGGATTTGAGCTGTCCTGCGTCCTCTGTGTAACAGTGCCATTTCAAGTTGGGCAAGCACAGTTTAAAACATCACCCAGATAACTTGACAGTTGAAAACCAGTGGAGCAGCTTGGAGAAGTGGATAAAAGGCCTTGGAAGTCCAGGAAAAGCTGTTGACGCAGGAGAAGAGAGCTGTGCTGGTCCGTGAGGTCAAGATGGCGGAAGACGTCGTGGAGAAGACTGTGAAGCAGCTCAAGAAAGAGAGAACCGCTGCGAAAAGCACCTTCACCAGACAGGCCAACTTCCTCAGCAAAGGGGCAGACAGCATGGTGGAAGCAGAGCTGAGGGAGGAGTTCGCCGAGCTCTCAGACTGCCGGAAAATCGTTCTTGAAGCGAATGATGATTATAAGACAGGGCTTTTGGCTGAGTCTCAAGAGCCAGAAGAGGGAGACGTGGTTCTTGAAGAGAGGGAGGAGCTAGACGTTGAGAGAGCCGCTAACGAAGCAGAAGCAAGGTTTGGAGAGGTGAGAAGAATTGTCCAAACAAACCTGTGGTCCAGATATGGCCAATACGCTATCACAACTGCAATCACTGAAGGAGAGAAGGCCTGCAGTCGGGCGGAGAAGTTACCTGTGGAGAGTACTCACCTGGATGCATATGAGATGCACCTGACTCTACTGGAGAAAAGGATCAATGAGGCTGCCAGAGTTATGTCAAACTGGGAGCGGTGGATCCCCAAGGCTGAAAGAAAGGAGCTAGATGGCAGGGTCAAGGACCTGAAAGCTTTGAACGGCAACCTTGAACTGAGGAAGGCTGAGTTTGTCACTGCACGGAGGATGTCGAAGGATGCGCTGGCTGCAGGAGCCTCAGGACTTGAAGCAGTGAGAGCACATCCCCCGCCAGCAAAACCAATTGTCAGGATAAAACCAACCACACTGCCCATCTTTTCAGGCTGCAAAAGAGAATACCACAGATGGAAGAAAGACTGGGAGAGCCTTCAAAGACAGGGAGAGCCGTCTGGCTCAGCCGAGGTCAAGAAAATTCAACTCCTGGACAGCGTGGATGACAAGATTGGGAAGGATATCCGGCTGTCAACCTACAACACTGCAGAGGATATGTTCAGAGTCATGGACAACCGGTATGGAAATAAATCGACCATTGCCATAGAAATCCTGGAGGAGTTGGAGCAAATACCCCCTGCAAGGGGAAGCCAGCCAAGGAGAGTCATCGACCTGATCCAAGCAGTGGAAAAATCCCTAGCAGACCTCACAGAGCTGGGAATCTCTGGCGCAATCAAGAACCCTCTCGTCATTAAATCCATTGAGAGCAAGTTACCCGACTTTGTAAAGAGAGACTGGCTAGCCTTTATGGTAAATTCTAGCAATAATGTCACCACAGACAACCACTTTGACATGCTCCTGAAGTTCCTAAAGAATCAAGAAGAGATCCTAGAGAGACTTGACCAGCTAAGGTTTGTGGAGAAGATGGAGAAACCAGAACGTGGGAAGAAATATGAAAGAAAGTATGCTTCTACAAGAACCACAAAGAAAGGAGGGCTGGAGGATGTGTGTGTTGTCTGCGGTGATGGAAGGCACAGTGACAAGATTTTCTTCTGTAGAAAGTTCAAAGGGCTGAAGCTACAAGAGAAGAATGCTATTGTAAAGAAGCTGGGAGCATGCAGAAAATGTCTTGGATGTCATGAAGATGATGGATACTGCAGAGACACTTTCCTATGCAGGAACAAAGACTGTAAGAAGGGAGACTCCTCAGATCACCATTACTTTATTTGCCCCAATGGAGAAAACAAGAGTGGAAACGAGAAGAGAAGTGGGAAAGATGGCAGTAGAAAGAGCAAACTAACAGCCGAACAGGAAGGATTCTTGGCTGAGCTGTCCTCAGTGCAAGCAGAAAGGTGCAGAATGGCATTCACGAACAAAGCTACAGAGGGTGGCATGAAGAACCACCAGTCCCAGCTATTGAAGAAAAGTGGCCTGTGCGAGCTTCCTGTCATTATGATGCTGATGGAGGTAACTGCTAATGCTGGGCAGAAGATTGGAGCTCTTGTTGATCTTGCCTCAGACACAAACTATATCACCCATAAGGCTGCACACAGGCTGAGGCTGCGGAGTGAAGAAATAACCCTGGTTGTGCATGGTGTAGGCGGAATGACCATCAAGGTGAACACGGAAAGATATCTTCTTCGAGTCAGAGTGAAAACCCCCA
Source organism: Pleuronectes platessa (assembly GCF_947347685.1). Classification (NCBI taxonomy): domain Eukaryota; kingdom Metazoa; phylum Chordata; class Actinopteri; order Pleuronectiformes; family Pleuronectidae; genus Pleuronectes; species Pleuronectes platessa. The sequence goes on along the minus strand of NC_070628.1, from coordinate 1,073,636 downwards.
AAGGAGCGGAGAAGGCTCATGAACTGATCTGTTACGGCCTGGATGAGATTGCCAAGGTGCACAAAGTTGTCAAGCCGGAAAAGTTGCAGAAGTTCTTCCCAGAAGTGAAGCTTGAGGAATTAAGGAGGCCGGAAAAGATTGATCTGCTCATCAGCCATCGCGAGGGAAGACTTGCTCCACAAAGGGTTAAAGTTGTTGGGGACCTCGTCTTGTGGGAGAGTCCATTGGGAATGACAGTGGGCGGAGCACACCCCGACCTGTTCGAGGAGATAGAGGTGGCAGCACATGAGTCCAGAACACACTTTGCTCGCTCCATGAGAACTGCTGCAGTCAAGTATGAGGAGATAGTTGAGAGCCCAAGTACTGAAGCAGCCCGTATGCAGCGAAAGGACAGTGCAAAGGAAACGGTTACAGCTGCTGCAAACCGTGAGTTCCTGGAGTGGTGGAGATGGGACAGCATCGGAGCAGCCTGTGAGCCAAAGTGTGGAGGATGTCGCTGTGGAAACTGCCAACCAGGAGGAAAGGAAATGACACTGGCTGAAGAAAGGGAGCTTGAAATAATAAAAGAAGGACTCACCTATGTCCAAGGAGACTCTCACACAACATCGCCGCATTGGGATGCAAAGTATCCATGGACAGAAGATCCTGCCTCGCTCCCCAACAACAAAGGTGCAGTTGAAGCTACATTCTTGAGAACAGAAAGACAACTAAGGAGGGAGCCAGAGTGGAAATCAGCATACAGAGCCCAGGTCCACGAGATGGTTGAGAGGGGCGCAGCCGTAAAACTCACTAATGAGGTCATCAGCAAGTGGACAGGACCAGTGTGGTATGTAAGCCATTTGGTGGCGCCAAACCCTCACTCAGTGACGACTCCAGTCCGGCTTGTGTGGAACAGCAGCCAGAAGTGCAGGGGAGTGAGCATGAATGATATTCTGCTAAAGGGGCCAGATGTTTTAAACCCGATCAGAGCTGTGCTGCTGAGATTCAGAAGAGGTGTGTATGCTGCACTTGGAGACATCAGGAAGATGTATAATTCAGTGTGGCTAGAAGAGCGAGAGATGCATCTCCACCGATTCCTTTGGAGGGACAATCCAGATGAGGAGATGGGTCAATATGCCATCACAAGGGTGAACATTGGAGACAGACCAGCCGGTTGCATTGCACAGGTAGCTATGCGGGAGACAGCAAGATTGGCCATCTTTGCTCACATGGAAGAGGAGCGCAGAGTCCTGGAAAAGGACAGTTATGTGGATGACATTCTAACTTCCCATAACAGCCTGGAGGAACTAGACAAGATGACTGAAGGCGTTGAAGAAATTCTGAGAGCCGGAGGCTTCTTTCTGAAACCGTGGGTCCGGTCAGGCCAAAGTGGGAGGCCGGAGGCTGCAGCAAAGGTCCTGACATCAAGAGTGGAAGGGATGGAGAAGAAAACCTTCATCCTCCCAAACCAAATGAGGGATGAAGATAACAAAGCCCTGGGCATTGGATACAAGGTGGAGGAGGACAAGCTCTACATGATGACCTCGATAAACTTTTCCAAAAGGAAAAAGAAGATGAGAGTAGGCAAGGATCTTCTCAGAATGGAGGTGAAACCTGGAACGCCTAACCCGCTGACAAGAAGGGACCTGTTAAGCCAAGTAGCTGGACTCTACGACCCCATCGGTTTGGTATCACCTCTGAAACAGAAGGGCGCTATCCTTGTTAGGAGAGCATTCCAGGAGGCAGGAGGAGGGAAGTTGACCCGTGAGACCTGGGATAAACCACTGTCAGAGAGCCTCAGAGAAGAAGCCATTCAGCTGTTTGAGGAGTATGCGCAGCTTGGACAAGTTCAGTTTCAAAGAAGCCTGACACCAGCTCACTGGAAAGGGAAACCATGGGGAATCACATTCTCAGACGGGAGTGACAAATCATATGGAGCTGTGATGTACCTGAGGTGGAACACTAGTAAAGGAGTCGATATCCGGTTTGTAGAGTCGAAAGCCAAGCTGACTCCACTGGATCAGAAAGGGGAGGCCGTGAAGGCTGAGATCTGCGGCGCTGTCTTTGCAGCCAGGCTCAGGAAGTACGTTGAGAAGCATGGAGGCCTGGAGATAGAGCGATGGCTCCACCTGGTGGACAGTCAAACAGTCCTAGGAGCCATTCAAAGAGAGAGTTATGGGTACCAAACTTTCTTTGCGAACAGAGTGGGTGAAATCCAGAAGGCTGGCTCAGTTGAAGACTGGTGGTGGATCCCTGGAGAGCATAACATTGCTGACATCATTACAAGAGGAGGCACTCATGAAGATCTAAAGGAGGATTCCACATGGCAGGATGGGCCAGAGTTCCTAAAGTGGCCAGTGGAGGAGTGGCCTAAAAAGTCAGCAGGAGAGGTTGCAGTGCACGCTAGAGAGAGTGTCAACAGACTCCAGAGAAAGGCATTCTCAGCAGGAATGACAAGGGCTCAATCTAAGATAAGCCAAGCAAGTGCCCCACAAAAAGACCTGAAGGGTGAAAGTGGAGAGAAAAGTATGGCCGCTGATCCAGCTCTTCTGGCAGGAAGGGCACCCAGGAGATGGGAAATAAAGAACCTACTGGAAGTGAGGAATTACAGCTCCTTGTCCAAGCTGGTCAGGATCATCGCCTGGATATGGCGAGCTGCCAAGAAGTGGATAGAGATGAAAAGCCAGTCAAGAACTCAAGAAGCTAAGCATAAAGTGTCATCACTAAAGGAAAAGGCCAAGCAAACTGTGCTTACAGTGAGAGAGCGTGAAGATGGCCTCAGGGATCTCTTTAGTGAAGCTCAGGAAGGTGTAGCTTTTCCTGACACTACCCTAAGCAGACTGGCAGTATACAGAGATGCGGACTCTGAGCTCTTGGTTTGTGGAGGCAGGATTCAGATGTTTGATGAAGACAAAACTGCAGTGCCCGTCTTACCATACGAGGCATGGGTGTCTACATTGCTGGCACAGGAAGCCCACAAGGCAAACCATGAGGGAATAGCAGGAACCTTGCTCAGGATGAGGAAAAAAGCCTGGGTAATCAAAGGTCGAAGAATTGCAAAACAAGTAGTAGACAGTTGTGTGGTATGCAGGAAAAACAGGGCAAAACAGTGCCAGCAGATCATGAGTGACTTGCCACCAGAGCGAACAGGCCCAGCATTGCCATTTGAGTTTACAACCATGGACCTGTTCGGACCTTATGAGGTAAAAGATGAAGTAAGGAAAAGGGTCAAACTCAAAGTCTGGGGGGTTGTATTCTGCTGCATGGCTTCAAGAGCCATACACACTGATGTTGTGAGTGACCAGTCTTCTGAGGGATTTCTGCTGGCCTACCAAAGATTCTCTGCACTGAGGGGACACCCTAGGAAATTGTGGACAGATCCTGGCACAAACTTTGTAGGGGCCAGACCTGCTCTGGAGGAGCTTCACAGATTTCTGAGCAGACTGAACAGGTCTCAGATTGAAGAGGAAGCTGTCAATCATGGAACAGAGTGGTCATGGAGGATTCACCCTGCAGACTCTCCCCACAGAAATGGAGCAGCAGAGGCAGCTGTCAAGATAGTGAAGCGAGCCCTGAACAACCTTGGTGGTGATGGAGTTCTCACATGGGGGGAATTCCAAACATTCCTCTTCATGGCAGCCAACCTGGCAAATGAAAGACCGATAGATGCCAGGATTCAAAGCCGAGAGGACTGTGTGGAATACATCAGTCCCAATTCCCTCATACTGGGACGAGCCAGCCCAAGAGGAGACCCGGGAGATTTCAAGTTTGAAGGTTACCCATACAAGAGACTCCAAACCATACAAGCAGAGGTCAGCAAATTCTGGAAGAAGTGGTGCCAGCTAGCTGGTCCTAACCTGTTCATAAGGAGCAAGTGGCACACAAGAGAGAGGAACGTTGCAGTGGGAGATGTGGTCTGGCTGGCTGACCAAAATGCCTTGAGGAGTCAATATAAATTGGCCAGGGTAGTCAGTGTTAATGCTGACCGAAGAGGAATCGTCAGAGATGTAAATGTGAGGACCTTTCCAAGCTACCCTGTTCCAGTCATGAAGCCAAGCACAGGGGACACAAGCAGACAAGGAGCCAGGAAACTCTTGAAGAGAATCCCTGTGTCCATTCTCTGCAGGGATGTGAGACGACTGGTCATCCTTCTTCCTGTTGAAGAGCAGCGATAGAATGAATAGATAGAGTGTGACCTCCTTGGGTTGAGCAACCAGGAGGTCAAGTGGGAGGTGTAAAGACAGAGATCGCATTTAGATTAAAAAACCTCTAGTGGCGTGGAGGGGAGATGCGCAAATCACACGTGTTCGATTTGCGCACACACCGGGCGGCACTTGCCTGATTACGGCACGTGAGGTGAGTGAGCACGGGTGAGGAAATAAAGGTCCGCGATTTCCGGCCGGGCTATGAAGGGTTTGTGCATTGGAGGACACGAGAGCACGCATTGGTATGTTATTTATATTTTGAACTAAGGTGTAGTTTGCACAATGCGTATGTTTCTGGCACTTTTTCCCGTTTGTCATGTCTTCTATGTGACAGCGCATGGGTCGGCGCAGACGTCCTTAGTGACGTCTTGGGCACGTTTGGTGGAGGCGCACATGGTGAAAATGTTTGTATGGAAGACCATTGTTGTTTTACATCATAGTGATATTGTAATTATATAGATTTGTTTATGATATCTAACAGATATTTGGATTTGATTTAAATGTTTGATTAGGCATTTTGATTTATTTGAACTAACTTGATTTAATTTGTCTTTATCAATAGGTTTTCAACCTAATCCTGATCCTAATCCTAAATCCGAATAAGACTACGGAATGTTTGTTGGTCATGTTCAGAAAGATTCATGTTCAATAAAATCAAGGAGAAGGATTTGAGCTGTCCTGCGTCCTCTGTGTAACAGTGCCATTTCAAGTTGGGCAAGCACAGTTTAAAACATCACCCAGATAACTTGACAGTTGAAAACCAGTGGAGCAGCTTGGAGAAGTGGATAAAAGGCCTTGGAAGTCCAGGAAAAGCTGTTGACGCAGGAGAAGAGAGCTGTGCTGGTCCGTGAGGTCAAGATGGCGGAAGACGTCGTGGAGAAGACTGTGAAGCAGCTCAAGAAAGAGAGAACCGCTGCGAAAAGCACCTTCACCAGACAGGCCAACTTCCTCAGCAAAGGGGCAGACAGCATGGTGGAAGCAGAGCTGAGGGAGGAGTTCGCCGAGCTCTCAGACTGCCGGAAAATCGTTCTTGAAGCGAATGATGATTATAAGACAGGGCTTTTGGCTGAGTCTCAAGAGCCAGAAGAGGGAGACGTGGTTCTTGAAGAGAGGGAGGAGCTAGACGTTGAGAGAGCCGCTAACGAAGCAGAAGCAAGGTTTGGAGAGGTGAGAAGAATTGTCCAAACAAACCTGTGGTCCAGATATGGCCAATACGCTATCACAACTGCAATCACTGAAGGAGAGAAGGCCTGCAGTCGGGCGGAGAAGTTACCTGTGGAGAGTACTCACCTGGATGCATATGAGATGCACCTGACTCTACTGGAGAAAAGGATCAATGAGGCTGCCAGAGTTATGTCAAACTGGGAGCGGTGGATCCCCAAGGCTGAAAGAAAGGAGCTAGATGGCAGGGTCAAGGACCTGAAAGCTTTGAACGGCAACCTTGAACTGAGGAAGGCTGAGTTTGTCACTGCACGGAGGATGTCGAAGGATGCGCTGGCTGCAGGAGCCTCAGGACTTGAAGCAGTGAGAGCACATCCCCCGCCAGCAAAACCAATTGTCAGGATAAAACCAACCACACTGCCCATCTTTTCAGGCTGCAAAAGAGAATACCACAGATGGAAGAAAGACTGGGAGAGCCTTCAAAGACAGGGAGAGCCGTCTGGCTCAGCCGAGGTCAAGAAAATTCAACTCCTGGACAGCGTGGATGACAAGATTGGGAAGGATATCCGGCTGTCAACCTACAACACTGCAGAGGATATGTTCAGAGTCATGGACAACCGGTATGGAAATAAATCGACCATTGCCATAGAAATCCTGGAGGAGTTGGAGCAAATACCCCCTGCAAGGGGAAGCCAGCCAAGGAGAGTCATCGACCTGATCCAAGCAGTGGAAAAATCCCTAGCAGACCTCACAGAGCTGGGAATCTCTGGCGCAATCAAGAACCCTCTCGTCATTAAATCCATTGAGAGCAAGTTACCCGACTTTGTAAAGAGAGACTGGCTAGCCTTTATGGTAAATTCTAGCAATAATGTCACCACAGACAACCACTTTGACATGCTCCTGAAGTTCCTAAAGAATCAAGAAGAGATCCTAGAGAGACTTGACCAGCTAAGGTTTGTGGAGAAGATGGAGAAACCAGAACGTGGGAAGAAATATGAAAGAAAGTATGCTTCTACAAGAACCACAAAGAAAGGAGGGCTGGAGGATGTGTGTGTTGTCTGCGGTGATGGAAGGCACAGTGACAAGATTTTCTTCTGTAGAAAGTTCAAAGGGCTGAAGCTACAAGAGAAGAATGCTATTGTAAAGAAGCTGGGAGCATGCAGAAAATGTCTTGGATGTCATGAAGATGATGGATACTGCAGAGACACTTTCCTATGCAGGAACAAAGACTGTAAGAAGGGAGACTCCTCAGATCACCATTACTTTATTTGCCCCAATGGAGAAAACAAGAGTGGAAACGAGAAGAGAAGTGGGAAAGATGGCAGTAGAAAGAGCAAACTAACAGCCGAACAGGAAGGATTCTTGGCTGAGCTGTCCTCAGTGCAAGCAGAAAGGTGCAGAATGGCATTCACGAACAAAGCTACAGAGGGTGGCATGAAGAACCACCAGTCCCAGCTATTGAAGAAAAGTGGCCTGTGCGAGCTTCCTGTCATTATGATGCTGATGGAGGTAACTGCTAATGCTGGGCAGAAGATTGGAGCTCTTGTTGATCTTGCCTCAGACACAAACTATATCACCCATAAGGCTGCACACAGGCTGAGGCTGCGGAGTGAAGAAATAACCCTGGTTGTGCATGGTGTAGGCGGAATGACCATCAAGGTGAACACGGAAAGATATCTTCTTCGAGTCAGAGTGAAAACCCCCAAAGGAGCGGAGAAGGCTCATGAACTGATCTGTTACGGCCTGGATGAGATTGCCAAGGTGCACAAAGTTGTCAAGCCGGAAAAGTTGCAGAAGTTCTTCCCAGAAGTGAAGCTTGAGGAATTAAGGAGGCCGGAAAAGATTGATCTGCTCATCAGCCATCGCGAGGGAAGACTTGCTCCACAAAGGGTTAAAGTTGTTGGGGACCTCGTCTTGTGGGAGAGTCCATTGGGAATGACAGTGGGCGGAGCACACCCCGACCTGTTCGAGGAGATAGAGGTGGCAGCACATGAGTCCAGAACACACTTTGCTCGCTCCATGAGAACTGCTGCAGTCAAGTATGAGGAGATAGTTGAGAGCCCAAGTACTGAAGCAGCCCGTATGCAGCGAAAGGACAGTGCAAAGGAAACGGTTACAGCTGCTGCAAACCGTGAGTTCCTGGAGTGGTGGAGATGGGACAGCATCGGAGCAGCCTGTGAGCCAAAGTGTGGAGGATGTCGCTGTGGAAACTGCCAACCAGGAGGAAAGGAAATGACACTGGCTGAAGAAAGGGAGCTTGAAATAATAAAAGAAGGACTCACCTATGTCCAAGGAGACTCTCACACAACATCGCCGCATTGGGATGCAAAGTATCCATGGACAGAAGATCCTGCCTCGCTCCCCAACAACAAAGGTGCAGTTGAAGCTACATTCTTGAGAACAGAAAGACAACTAAGGAGGGAGCCAGAGTGGAAATCAGCATACAGAGCCCAGGTCCACGAGATGGTTGAGAGGGGCGCAGCCGTAAAACTCACTAATGAGGTCATCAGCAAGTGGACAGGACCAGTGTGGTATGTAAGCCATTTGGTGGCGCCAAACCCTCACTCAGTGACGACTCCAGTCCGGCTTGTGTGGAACAGCAGCCAGAAGTGCAGGGGAGTGAGCATGAATGATATTCTGCTAAAGGGGCCAGATGTTTTAAACCCGATCAGAGCTGTGCTGCTGAGATTCAGAAGAGGTGTGTATGCTGCACTTGGAGACATCAGGAAGATGTATAATTCAGTGTGGCTAGAAGAGCGAGAGATGCATCTCCACCGATTCCTTTGGAGGGACAATCCAGATGAGGAGATGGGTCAATATGCCATCACAAGGGTGAACATTGGAGACAGACCAGCCGGTTGCATTGCACAGGTAGCTATGCGGGAGACAGCAAGATTGGCCATCTTTGCTCACATGGAAGAGGAGCGCAGAGTCCTGGAAAAGGACAGTTATGTGGATGACATTCTAACTTCCCATAACAGCCTGGAGGAACTAGACAAGATGACTGAAGGCGTTGAAGAAATTCTGAGAGCCGGAGGCTTCTTTCTGAAACCGTGGGTCCGGTCAGGCCAAAGTGGGAGGCCGGAGGCTGCAGCAAAGGTCCTGACATCAAGAGTGGAAGGGATGGAGAAGAAAACCTTCATCCTCCCAAACCAAATGAGGGATGAAGATAACAAAGCCCTGGGCATTGGATACAAGGTGGAGGAGGACAAGCTCTACATGATGACCTCGATAAACTTTTCCAAAAGGAAAAAGAAGATGAGAGTAGGCAAGGATCTTCTCAGAATGGAGGTGAAACCTGGAACGCCTAACCCGCTGACAAGAAGGGACCTGTTAAGCCAAGTAGCTGGACTCTACGACCCCATCGGTTTGGTATCACCTCTGAAACAGAAGGGCGCTATCCTTGTTAGGAGAGCATTCCAGGAGGCAGGAGGAGGGAAGTTGACCCGTGAGACCTGGGATAAACCACTGTCAGAGAGCCTCAGAGAAGAAGCCATTCAGCTGTTTGAGGAGTATGCGCAGCTTGGACAAGTTCAGTTTCAAAGAAGCCTGACACCAGCTCACTGGAAAGGGAAACCATGGGGAATCACATTCTCAGACGGGAGTGACAAATCATATGGAGCTGTGATGTACCTGAGGTGGAACACTAGTAAAGGAGTCGATATCCGGTTTGTAGAGTCGAAAGCCAAGCTGACTCCACTGGATCAGAAAGGGGAGGCCGTGAAGGCTGAGATCTGCGGCGCTGTCTTTGCAGCCAGGCTCAGGAAGTACGTTGAGAAGCATGGAGGCCTGGAGATAGAGCGATGGCTCCACCTGGTGGACAGTCAAACAGTCCTAGGAGCCATTCAAAGAGAGAGTTATGGGTACCAAACTTTCTTTGCGAACAGAGTGGGTGAAATCCAGAAGGCTGGCTCAGTTGAAGACTGGTGGTGGATCCCTGGAGAGCATAACATTGCTGACATCATTACAAGAGGAGGCACTCATGAAGATCTAAAGGAGGATTCCACATGGCAGGATGGGCCAGAGTTCCTAAAGTGGCCAGTGGAGGAGTGGCCTAAAAAGTCAGCAGGAGAGGTTGCAGTGCACGCTAGAGAGAGTGTCAACAGACTCCAGAGAAAGGCATTCTCAGCAGGAATGACAAGGGCTCAATCTAAGATAAGCCAAGCAAGTGCCCCACAAAAAGACCTGAAGGGTGAAAGTGGAGAGAAAAGTATGGCCGCTGATCCAGCTCTTCTGGCAGGAAGGGCACCCAGGAGATGGGAAATAAAGAACCTACTGGAAGTGAGGAATTACAGCTCCTTGTCCAAGCTGGTCAGGATCATCGCCTGGATATGGCGAGCTGCCAAGAAGTGGATAGAGATGAAAAGCCAGTCAAGAACTCAAGAAGCTAAGCATAAAGTGTCATCACTAAAGGAAAAGGCCAAGCAAACTGTGCTTACAGTGAGAGAGCGTGAAGATGGCCTCAGGGATCTCTTTAGTGAAGCTCAGGAAGGTGTAGCTTTTCCTGACACTACCCTAAGCAGACTGGCAGTATACAGAGATGCGGACTCTGAGCTCTTGGTTTGTGGAGGCAGGATTCAGATGTTTGATGAAGACAAAACTGCAGTGCCCGTCTTACCATACGAGGCATGGGTGTCTACATTGCTGGCACAGGAAGCCCACAAGGCAAACCATGAGGGAATAGCAGGAACCTTGCTCAGGATGAGGAAAAAAGCCTGGGTAATCAAAGGTCGAAGAATTGCAAAACAAGTAGTAGACAGTTGTGTGGTATGCAGGAAAAACAGGGCAAAACAGTGCCAGCAGATCATGAGTGACTTGCCACCAGAGCGAACAGGCCCAGCATTGCCATTTGAGTTTACAACCATGGACCTGTTCGGACCTTATGAGGTAAAAGATGAAGTAAGGAAAAGGGTCAAACTCAAAGTCTGGGGGGTTGTATTCTGCTGCATGGCTTCAAGAGCCATACACACTGATGTTGTGAGTGACCAGTCTTCTGAGGGATTTCTGCTGGCCTACCAAAGATTCTCTGCACTGAGGGGACACCCTAGGAAATTGTGGACAGATCCTGGCACAAACTTTGTAGGGGCCAGACCTGCTCTGGAGGAGCTTCACAGATTTCTGAGCAGACTGAACAGGTCTCAGATTGAAGAGGAAGCTGTCAATCATGGAACAGAGTGGTCATGGAGGATTCACCCTGCAGACTCTCCCCACAGAAATGGAGCAGCAGAGGCAGCTGTCAAGATAGTGAAGCGAGCCCTGAACAACCTTGGTGGTGATGGAGTTCTCACATGGGGGGAATTCCAAACATTCCTCTTCATGGCAGCCAACCTGGCAAATGAAAGACCGATAGATGCCAGGATTCAAAGCCGAGAGGACTGTGTGGAATACATCAGTCCCAATTCCCTCATACTGGGACGAGCCAGCCCAAGAGGAGACCCGGGAGATTTCAAGTTTGAAGGTTACCCATACAAGAGACTCCAAACCATACAAGCAGAGGTCAGCAAATTCTGGAAGAAGTGGTGCCAGCTAGCTGGTCCTAACCTGTTCATAAGGAGCAAGTGGCACACAAGAGAGAGGAACGTTGCAGTGGGAGATGTGGTCTGGCTGGCTGACCAAAATGCCTTGAGGAGTCAATATAAATTGGCCAGGGTAGTCAGTGTTAATGCTGACCGAAGAGGAATCGTCAGAGATGTAAATGTGAGGACCTTTCCAAGCTACCCTGTTCCAGTCATGAAGCCAAGCACAGGGGACACAAGCAGACAAGGAGCCAGGAAACTCTTGAAGAGAATCCCTGTGTCCATTCTCTGCAGGGATGTGAGACGACTGGTCATCCTTCTTCCTGTTGAAGAGCAGCGATAGAATGAATAGATAGAGTGTGACCTCCTTGGGTTGAGCAACCAGGAGGTCAAGTGGGAGGTGTAAAGACAGAGATCGCATTTAGATTAAAAAACCTCTAGTGGCGTGGAGGGGAGATGCGCAAATCACACGTGTTCGATTTGCGCACACACCGGGCGGCACTTGCCTGATTACGGCACGTGAGGTGAGTGAGCACGGGTGAGGAAATAAAGGTCCGCGATTTCCGGCCGGGCTATGAAGGGTTTGTGCATTGGAGGACACGAGAGCACGCATTGGTATGTTATTTATATTTTGAACTAAGGTGTAGTTTGCACAATGCGTATGTTTCTGGCACTTTTTCCCGTTTGTCATGTCTTCTATGTGACAGCGCATGGGTCGGCGCAGACGTCCTTAGTGACGTCTTGGGCACGTTTGGTGGAGGCGCACATGGTGAAAATGTTTGTATGGAAGACCATTGTTGTTTTACATCATAGTGATATTGTAATTATATAGATTTGTTTATGATATCTAACAGATATTTGGATTTGATTTAAATGTTTGATTAGGCATTTTGATTTATTTGAACTAACTTGATTTAATTTGTCTTTATCAATAGGTTTTCAACCTAATCCTGATCCTAATCCTAAATCCGAATAAGACTACGGAATGTTTGTTGGTCATGTTCAGAAAGATTCATGTTCAATAAAATCAAGGAGAAGGATTTGAGCTGTCCTGCGTCCTCTGTGTAACAGTGCCATTTCAAGTTGGGCAAGCACAGTTTAAAACATCACCCAGATAACTTGACACCCACAATCTCTCTCCCAGACAACACACTAACGCAGCTGCACTGATACAGCAACATTATCACCTCTGGTAACCACGACAACGGAGTGCACGTACGACATCGTCATCACGCGATATTCCAAGAGGATATAATCTATGTGCGCACTCTGTTTAAGCGTCTTTCTTCCTGTGCAGCCTCCTGCGTAGAACTAGAGACCCATGCATGTTCAATTGCTGGACACCGCGTTTTCCTGACCTGTGACCTCTGAATAAACTTGCTTAACTTCAACTTGAGAACGACGACTCCTCTCCTTTGATTTCCACCCGCAACAACGTGTTTGACTCCAGAGTTTCTGAGGCTCATTTAAACATCATGATGAATCTCATTGTCCGGCTCAGTCCCAGTAGACGCTCCCAGTCAGGACTCAGTGTGAAAGTGAAGATCTGGATTTATGATCCCACACCGTCCATTATTAACTAAATACATGATCCTAAGTTTGTTATCTACATCATAACATCACAATAAAACATGAACTGTGAACCAGTTCATCTTCACGGGTATGAACTGGACTTTGAACTGGGTGGAATCAAGAGTGAACTGGTTCAACAGGGAGAAGGAGCCTGAGAACAGGGAGCGGTCAGACTCCATTTTCACCTGGACGAGCAGAAGGAAGGAAAGTGAGCAGGTGAGTGTGAACACAACTTTATGAAAGTTTCACTGTCTCACTCTCACACCTGCTGTTAACATCCGTCTGCTGATCACATGACTCTAAGTTTGTCAGTTCACACCTGGTGACAGACGTCATGTGATCGGACCCCAGAGACAGATGTGAACAGCAGGTCTGGATCAAAGAGCCTTCAAAGGACTAATTAACAGAGTTAACTCACAGCTTCACTTTTTATCTTCATCTGTTCATCAAGTGTTTAATAACACAACGTGTTTTCACACTCACACGTTACAGCAGTGGTCACCAACCAGTCCAGAGTCTTCACTGTGGATCCCAGTAAAGCTCTGGACTCACTGGCTGAGGTGTGAGGAACATCAACCTGCAGAGCCAGGTACACACACACACACACACACACACACACACACACACACACACACACACACACTGGTGTTGTGTGAGTTTTAAAGTGAATATAAAGTTGTTGCTTGTGTTTGACCTTCATTTGGGCACAAAGCCATAGAACTGAGTGGAGACACAGAGAGCTGCTTCAAGCTGTGACTGATGTGCTCTCAGTGTTACTGTCTATAAAGTTCTGTAAATCATTTCCACCCTTTATGAGGTGACCATGATTCTAGATGTTGAGTTTCTTCTCTTAGTGGCCGGGGGTTGAAGGACACATGAACTTTTACAAGCTTGTATTAATTAACTTTAATGTAGTTGATTGGTCTGAGTGTAGATCAGGAAATGATCAGGAATGAGAGAGAGAGAGAGAGAGAGAGAGAGAGACTCTTGTCCTTCCTGAGGTTTCTGATGTGATCACTGTATTTCCTTGTATATAAGTACTCCTGTGTACTCAAATAAATACCAGTACTACAAACTATGAAGCCCTTCATCTATTTCACAATAAAAACAATAAACAAATAAATTAATTATTTCAGTCGACAGAAATGCTGGAGTGCTTTTATTTTGAAATGGGTAGGCTACAGGAAGTGTTGCAAATATTTGCAGTTGTGACGTTTTCAACAGATAAACATTGAAACTGGTGTGAAAGATCATTTCACTGTGTTCTGCTGTAAACTGAGCGCAGAACCAGAAGGAAATAGACCAGACCTTGAATATCTAGAAGAGCAGCGCGGCCTGAACCACAACTGAGCCGCAGCCGGTGCAACATGGACGAGGACACTTCAGAGCAAGTTGGACCCTCAACCACAAAGTAAGAGACCTGCTACAAACATGTGAAGCTCCAAACTGAATCCTCACAGAATGAACCAGTGAATGATGTGTTCTGAATAAAAACATGTTTGTGTTTGCAGAGGTCAGGACCACAGACTGAGAGCAGAGTCTCCAGGGTCCAGCTGTGTGTCTCAGAGGAGTTTCCAGTTCAAAGATCTTCTTCTATTCTTCAATAATGAACCTGGACCCTCAACCACAAAGTAAGAGACCTGCTACAAACATGTGAAGCTCCAAACTGAATCCTCACAGAATGAACCAGTGAATGTTGTGTTCTGAATAAAAACATGTTTGTGTTTGCAGAGGTCAGGACCACAGACTGAGAGCAGAGTCTCCAGGGTCCAGCTGTCTGTCTCTGAAGAGTGACTGGTCCATGCATCATCCTCCACTCTTCAGTAATGAACCTGGACCCTCACACACAGAGTAAGAGACTGTTTCTACTGGGACCTGCTCTGAAGAGGATCTAGTTTCCTCTAGTGTGGCCCCTGCATTAGGACACAGCTTCATTGAAGTTGGTGACTAATCTCTCAGAATCACTCAAAGAGCTCAGACCTCCACCAAGAACCAACACGCTCCTTATGAAACCACTTTGAAACCCACTAGAGACTCATTCTGATTTGGATCTGCACCAAATTCCACACACAGTAAACATCAGTCCTCTGAACATGTCTGTGAAAGAGGACCCCCCCCGATCTGGTTCACAGACCACAACCTTCCACCAAGTTTACTGGTAATCTGTTGTTTTTTATAATCCCACTAACGAACCAACCAACACACAAACATACTGGGTGAACACAAAACCTCCTTGACAGAAGTGATGACAACCTGTGACTGTGACATGTGAGTTATCAGGACATGTCTTCACAGGGAGAGGAAGAGGAGTCATGTTTCTGAGGAGGAGCAGTCGTCCTGCTGTGCTTCGTGTCAGGACGTCCTGAAGGATCCAGTCTCCACCAGCTGTGGACACTGGTTCTGCAGACAGTGCATCACCTCATACTGGGACCAGTCTGGTTCATCAGGAGACTCCTCCTGTCCCCAGTGTGGACAAAGATCCAGAACAGGAGCTGGAGGTCAGACAGCCGGTCAGAGCAGCACTGTACATGTGTCTGCTGATGTCTTCACTTCTGACAACAGCACATGTGGTTTTATTTTGTTCCTTCATACAGCATCAACATTTAACATCGTGAGAAAAGCACAAAGTTAAAAAGCTTTTATTTTCTGTAGTTTTTCTGTATCTGATGAAAACAATCAGCAGATTCTCAGATTCTCTGTCTCTCACATTGTTTCTTGTCTTTCAGCAGATCGTGGTCTGCAGGAGGTTTCAGATGAACATAAGCTCAGTCTGAGGAGGAGATGTGAACATGTGACTGAAGGAAGTGATGAAACAGGAAGTAGAACCCTCCTCAACAGGATCTACACTGAGCTCTACATCACAGAGGGACAGAGTGAAGAGGTTAATACTCAACATGAGGTGAGGCAGCTTGAGACGGCTTCCAAGATGAAGATCCTCCAGGACACTCCCATCAAGGTCCACGACATCTTTAAAGCCTCCACTGACCAGCAGAGCAGCATCAGAGTCGTCCTGACCAACGGCGTCGCTGGAGTTGGAAAAACCTTCTCGGTGCAGAAGTTCACTCTGGACTGGGCAGAGGGTTTAGAGAACCAGGATGTGGGTCTGCTGGCTGTGCTTTCTTTCAGGGAGCTGAACCTGGTGAAGGACCAGCAGCACAGTCTTCTCACGCTGCTCCATGTTTTCCATCCAGCGTTACAGAAGCTCACTGCAGAGACGCTCGCTGTCTGTAAACCTTTGTTCATCTTTGACGGCCTGGATGAAAGCAGACCTTCTCTGGACTTCAACCACAGGGAGCTTGTGTCTGAGGTCACACAGAGGTCATCAGTCAACGTGCTGCTGACAAACCTCATCCGGGGGAATCTGCTTCCCTCGGCTCTCGTCTGGATAACCTCCAGACCTGCGGCGGCCAATCAGATCCCTCCTGCATGTGTTGACAGGGTCACAGAAGTACGAGGCTTCACTGAGGCCCAGAAGGAGGAGTACTTCAGGAGGAGATTCAGTGATGAAGAGCTGTGCAGCAGAATCATCTCACACATCAAGACGTCCAGGAGCCTCCACATCATGTGTCAAATCCCAGTCTTCTGCTGGATCAGTGCTACAGTTCTGGAGCACATGTTGACCACAGACCAGAGAGGAGAGCTGCCCAAGACCCTGACTGACCTGTACTCACACTTCCTGCTGGTTCAGACAAAGAGGAAGAACAACAAGTACGGTGAGGAACATGAGACGAGTCCACAGCAGCTGACGGAGGCTGACAGGGACGTTCTCCTGAAGCTGGGGAGGCTGGCACTTAAACATCTGGAGGAAGGAAACATCATGTTCTACCAAGAAGACCTGGAGCGGTGTGGTCTTAATGTCACAGAGGCCTCGGTGTACTCAGGAGTTTGTACTGAGATCTTCAGAAGAGAGTGTGTGATCTTCCAGAAATCAGTCTACTGCTTTGTTCATCTGAGCGTTCAGGAGTTTCTGGCTGCAGTCTACATGTTCCACTGTTACACCGAGAGGAACACAGAAGAACTCAACAGCTTCTTGGGAACATGGAGGGAAACAGACAGTACCTTCTCCCTGTATGACCTCCTGAAGAGAACCATGAAGAAATCCCTCACCAGTACAAATGGTCATCTGGACCTGTTTGTTCGCTTCCTTCACGGCCTCAGTCTGGAGTCCAACCAGAGAGTCTTAGGAGGCCTGCTGGGTCGGACAGGGAACAATCCAGAGATCATCCAGAGAGTCATCAACAACCTGAAGGAGATGGAGAGTGATGACATTTCTCCTGACAGAAGCATCAACATCTTCCACTGTCTGACTGAGATGAACGACCACTCAGTTCATCAGCAGATGAAACAGTTCCTGACGTCAGAGAACAGATCAGAGGAGGAACTCTCTGGGATCCACTGCTCAGCTCTGGCCTACATGCTGCAGATGTCAGAGGAGGTTCTGGATGAGTTGGACCTGAGGAAGTTCAACACATCAGACCAGGGTCTATTGAGACTGATCCCAGCTGTGAGGAACTGCAGGAAGGCTCGGTGAGTCCAGACATGATCAATAACATGTTCAATCAGAGTGTGTGTGTTTGTTTGTTTGTGTGGGTGAGTGTATGTGTCAGTGTGTCTGTGTGTGCGTGTGTGTCAGTGTGTGTGAGTGTGTGAGTCAGTGTGTGTGTGAGTGTGTGTGAGTGTGTGTGTGTGTGTGTGTGTCAGTGTGAGTGTGTGTGTGTGTGTGAGTGTGTGTGTGTCAGTGTGTGTGTGTGTGTGTGTGTCAGTGTGTGTGTGTGTCAGTGTGTGTGAGTGTGTGAGTGTGTGTGTCAGTGTGAGTGTGTGTGTGTGTGTGTGAGTGTGTGAGTGAGTGTGTGTGTGTCAGTGTGAGTGTGTGTGTGTGTGTGAGTGTGTGTTTCAGTCTGTGTCAGTCTGTGTGAGTCTGTGTGTGTCAGTGTGTGTCAGTGTGTGTCAGTGTGTGTCAGTGTCATGACAGAGCGGACGGTAGTTTTACCAGGTTCCAGGATGGGTTTATTGTAGAACCTCAGAGGTGCAGATATTCAAACAAAACAACGCACAAGACAAAACGAATGCTCAGCACGAACCCCCCCCCGGTGCTGGCCAAGCCCCCCCGCTCAGCCTGTGTCTGCTGCAGGTCGAGCCCCCCCGAGGAGGAGGAGGAGGAGCCAGAGCTTTCAAGGAGTCCGGTGCACCTGCGTACCAGGTGCACCCAGTTACAGCTCGTTACCTCCAATCAGCAGCACTGCACACGGAGACCAGGGACACAAACAGAGGGTTAGACACCTGTCATGGAAAGGTACAGGCCAGCAGGCCGTCACACCCTCCCCCTTAAAAGATGGAAACCCCTGGTTTTCACCTACCACACTACCACCGCTCACCAGATGTGCACACCATAGACATAACCAAAATCCAGTCAAACATATAAACATTACATACATCGTACGTTTTATTACACCGTGAATTTATTTAGCCTGTAAAAGTGGAGAAAAAAAAACTACCCTGAAATACTTCCCACCAAACCACTACCAGCACCCGGAAAGCTAAATAATTGGCTAAAGTAGAAGAAATACCAACTGACACGCACAACCACTCCCACAAGCACTCTCACACACACTAGCATTCACACACACTACTCCGCACACACATGGGCTCGTGACAAAGCATCTGCAACTATATTCTCAGAGCCCCTAATGTGGCGAATATCCAGATTGTACGGCTGAAGAAAGAGACTCCATCTCATCAGCCGTTGGTTTGGGTTCTGGAGAGACTGTAGAAACGTAAGTGGGTTATGGTCGCTAGAAACAACCACGGCCGAACAATGCCCACCCACATACACTTCGAAATGCTGGAGTGCCCATACGAGCGCGAGGGCCTCCTTCTCAATTACCGAATAACTCAATTGATAATTCTTGAATTTTCGAGAAAAGAAACATACAGGATGTTCTATGCCAGTGTCATTTTCTTGAATTAGCACAGCTCCAGCGCCGACGTTACTGGCATCCGTTTGAATTTTAAATGGTTTGTCCAGTCGTGGAGCCATAAAAACGGGTGCGGAGCTTAACAGAGCTTTCACAGAGTCAAACGCGTTTTGGCAGGATTCTGTCCACGTATAAGTGGCCTTTGCTTTTAGTAAATTAGTCAATGGCGCGACTACTGACAAAAAGTTTTGGTAGAAGCAGCGGTAAAATCCACCATTCCGAACAGGGAACTCGTCAATAACCTGTACTTTGGCCCTGCCCCACTACCTTACCCAGGTAGGTCACGGTCGCTCCAGCAAACTCACACTTTGCCAGATTAACCGTGAGCCGTGCCTGTGCCAGGCGCGCGAGGAGCAGTCGCAAGTGCTCCAGATGTGATGCCCAGGTATTACTTACAGTAACCACATCATCCAAATAAACAGTTACTCCTTCCAGCCCAGCCACAACACGATTCATTAATCTCTGAAATGTCGCTGGGGCATTACGCAGCCCGAATGACATGACACGATACGAAAATAAACCTCTAGGCCTGATAACAGCGGAAACTTCACGAGCCCTCTCAGTTAACAGCACTTGCCAATATCCTTTAAGGAAATCCAATTTGGTGACGAATTTGGCTGCTCCGACTTCATCAATACAGTCCTCTATACGAGGTAAAGGAAACGAATCAGGTTTGGTTACAGCATTGAGTTTGCGATAATCAGTACAAAAACGAAACGTACCGTCAGACTTTTTAACCAACAAGCATGAAGAAGACCAGCTGGAGAAAGACGGTTCAGCTAAGTTATTGTTAAGCAAATACTGAACCTCTTCGTTCTGACTTTCCTTTTTCTCGATAGGCACTCGATAGAAACGCTGCCGGATGGGCTCAGCACCCCCCACATCGATATCGTGCTCCAGTAAATCAGTCTGTGTGGGCACATCAGAGAACAACACTTTAAACTCCCCAAGCAAATCAGTGAGCTCTTGGCTCTGAATCGAACTTAAATGTTTTAGGACTGAAGGCATGGCTAACAATGTCTCAGAATTCTTTAAACGCCCTTGTAATACGCAATCATCGGTTGTGTTAAACTCCTCCCCCTCTGATGCTGCCACCATCAAAGTTGCGCGAACCAGCGAGGAGCTGTCCACTAGCACCTGAGAGGAGCTGTCCACTAGCACCTGAGAGGAGCTGTCCACCAGCACCTGAGAGGAGCTGTCCACCAGCACCTGAGAGGAGCTGTCCACCAGCACCAGATAGGAGCTGTCCACCAGCACCTGAGAGGAGCTGTCCACCAGCACCTGAGAGGAGCTGTCCACTAGCACCAGATAGGAGCTGTCCACCAGCACCTGAGAGGAGCTGTCCACCAGCACCTGAGAGGAGCTGTCCACCAGCACCTGAGAGGAGCTGTCCACTAGCACCTGAGAGGAGCTGTCCACCAGCACCTGAGAGGAGCTGTCCACTAGCACCTGAGAGGAGCTGTCCACCAGCACCTGAGAGGAGCTGTCCACCAGCACCAGATAGGAGCTGTCCACCAGCACCTGAGAGGAGCTGTCCACCAGCACCTGAGAGGAGCTGTCCACTAGCACCTGAGAGGAGCTGTCCACTAGCACCTGAGAGGAGCTCTCCACCAGCACCACGGGATCGATCGTTTTCGAATCGCGCCGCTCCTCACGAGTATGAAACGGTTTCAAGAGATTAACATGACCTCATCGAGTGACATTCCTCCTGTCGGGGGTCGAGATCACGTAATTATCATTCAGACCACGATGCAGGACCTTATAGGGTCCAGCGTACCTGGCCTGAAACGGTGAATCAAGTACCGGAAGCAGCGCGAGCACTAAATCACCAACAACAAACGTTCTGTGCTCCGTGCGACGATCGAAGAGTGTTTTCATTTTCTTCTGGGACTCCTCCAGCCGTTCCCTAGCCATTCTCCAGGCAGAGGAAAGACGGCGGCGGAAACCCAGAACGTACTCAGACAAATTATCAGGCGGTTCTGAATCAGTCCATTGATCGTGGAGCACTGACATCACCCCACGCACACGGTGCGCAAAAACAAGATCATTTGGACTAAAGCCAGTACTCTCATGCGTGACCCCCCTGGCTGCTAACATCAGCCACGGCAGGCCCTCCTCCCAATCGCCCCCTAACTCGACACAATATGCACGAAGCAGTGATTTCAGCGTTGAATGAAAGCGTTCCAAAGCACCTTGGCTCTGAGCGTGATAAGCGGTTGACAGATTTTGCTGAATTCCCAATTGCCTGAGAACGTCTTTGAACAATTTGGAAGTAAAGTTACTCCCCCGATCAGATTGCACAACTTTCGGTAACCCGAAAGTTGAAATAAATTGACTCAGTGCTTTAACAATTGCTTTCGTGTTAATAGAACGTAATGGAAAAGCAGCCGGGTAGCGAGTGGTCTGGCACATAACCGTGAGCAGGTACTCACAGCCTGTTTTAGAGCGAGGGAGAGGCCCAACATTGTCAATGATAAGGTGCTCAAAAGGTCGACTCGCAGTCGGAATCGGACGCAACGGAGCCGGCTTCAACGTCACATTGGGTTTACCTGTCAGCTGACATGTTCCGCACGTTCTTACAAAACTGGCAACGTCGCGCTTAACTCGCGTCCAGTGGAAATAGCACAAAATGTGATCATATGTTTTCTGTACACCGGCATGACCAGCGAGCTTATCATGAGCGGTTTCGAGTACCAGCAGACGAAACTTAGCAGGCACCACCACCTGGACAACTGGATCACCAACAAAGCAATCGGCGTGAGGAGACCACTTCCTTAACAGCACGCCGTCTTTAACGAAGTAGCCCCCCCGCTTTATTCCGAATTTCATGGTCAACGTTAACGAGTTCAAAGAGTGATTTCAATGTCTCATCTGATTTTTGCTCTTCTGCCAATTCCTCACGTGATACACAGACGGGATAATCAGCGAGCGAAAAAGACTTTGATTTAGTTGACTGCACTCTCTCGGTCTCAGTTCTTCGACTGGCAGAGCGAGTCACTACACATGTGGTAAACACCTTCGGATACTTTTCAGCACTCTCACCGGTGGACAGCGGCTCTTCAGTAACCACCAGAGGAGAAGACGTATCTGACCAGATGCGTCTACCTGCCAGCTGGTTCCCGAGCACCAATGAGATGCCATCAATAGGTAGTGCAGGCCGAACACCAAGCTCCACGTCTCCCTCCACTAGTTCACACTCAAGAGAGACAGTGTGCAACGGCACTGAAATTGTGTTTAAGCCAATTCCACGAATCAACAGCGAATTCCCAGTGTAAGAAGCATTAGAGAAAGGCAACACCGACCCTAATATAAAAGACCCACTGGCCCCAGTATCCCTCAATATTTTCACTCTGACTTTATGACCACCAACAAGTGACACAAAGCCCTCAGAGATGAAAGGATCAAACGTCACCTCGCGGTCTGCCACACACGCAGAGGCGCACGCAGGCCGGTCAGTTGGCAGCTCCAAGTCAGGGATCGCAGGCACTGGAACAGCCAGGATCGAAGCCTCAGCAGTCGTGTTGAACGATTGAGCTTTCTTTGCTTTGAGCACTGAGTCATGTTGCAGAGTCCACATCTCTCGTGTGGAACGTGGTGAAACTGAACGCTTTCAGGGCCCTGAAAACTGAACCAAACTTAAGAAGAAAAAAATAAATAACTTGCTCTGCCATAGTATCTCTTTTGGATCATTTTGCTGGTCCCAAGGCGGATAAAGGAGGAGGGCTGGAGGTAGAGCTAGAAGTTCCACCCCACATATCATTTTGATTAAATTGATATTCTAACATTTAACAATACAGGACAAAATATATTTATGTATGTGGGTCTAGATACAGCATTAAAGTCATGAAGTTTTTTTGAGAAGTGATGGCCTATTTCTATGGCAAGATAAAAAAAAAAAGAATCAACAGAAAAATACGGAAGCGTATTCCATTCACTTTTATTTTTTATTTTTTGGGGCATTTATCTCCGAGATAATTATCTCAGAAAAACAGAATAATTTTCTTTGTGAAGTGAATGTAATATGCTTCTGCAGAAGAAAGCTTATTTTAAGTTCCAAACATATTTAGGGTGTTTTTCTCTCACCTTCTGTACGTCCTATAGCGACCATTACATTATGTAAATTAGGCGATGACGTCATTTAGCGACATCTAGCGACTTTTAGGACAGCCAATAGCTACTTTCCTTACTGAGGAGTTGGCAACACTGAGTAAGCGCGTGTGGCGCCGGTGGCTCAGATGGTGCAGCTGTAGTTGTTAGCACCTGCTGATCCACTAACCGGCCACCACTACGCACCTAACTCTCTCTTTTAACCTCCTTTGTAATACGGAAACGACGATGTCATAATTGTCACCTCGATTAACTGCTCCTTTGTCATTGAGTTTAATAACTCAGCTGACGGAGTCTGGATAAAAACAGTCACAATTTTTGAAGTCATATTCCCCAATTAAATTGTGACCTGCTATTGAGATCAACAAATGACCCGACACCTGTATAAACAGTAGACCCTGCTCCTCTTCAGGTGACGTGAGACCGGGGATTTTAAGCACCGAGCCCGTAAATCCGAAAGAGCCACCGGTTGATAATGGCTCCACGGAAATCGGAAATGCCCCCGAGACGACCGCTCCAGGTCCCTGTCACCCAAAAATAACAAACAAAAATAACAAACCACGCATCCAAAGACACGCACTAATCTTATCTCAGGTAATTTATTGATCCAATTTTCCAAATCCAGGTTCAATCAGACGAAATAACACGACGACGTTTACTCACCCCTAATTATCCAACTTCACTACAAACTGGCGTTTCTTTCTTTCTTCTGGACGAGCCCCCATATGTCACACCCAGAGTATGAATGACACGACAGAGCGGACGGTAGTTTTACCAGGTTCCAGGATGGGTTTATTGTAGAATCTCAGAGGTGCAGATATTCAAACAAAACAACGCACAAGACAAAACTAATGCTCAGCACGACCCCCCCCCCCCGATGCTGGCCAAGCCCCCCCGAGGAGGAGGAGGAGGAGCCAGAGCTTTCAAGGAGTCCGGTGCACCTGCGTACCAGGTGCACCCAGTTACGGCTCGTTACCTCCAATCAGCAGCACTGCACACGGAGACCAGGGACACAAACAGAGGGTTAGACACCTGTCATGGAAAGGTACAGGCCAGCAGTCACAGTGTGTGTGTGTCAGTGTGTGTGTGTGTGTGTGTCAGTGTGTTTCTGTGTGTGTGTGTCAGTGTGTGTGTCAGTGTGTGTGTCAGTGTGTGTGTGTCAGTGTGTGTCAGTGTGTGTGTGTCAGTGTGTGTGTGTCAGTGTGTGTGTGTGTGTGTCAGTGTGTGTGTATGTGTGTGTCAGTGTGTGTGTGTCAGTGTGTGTGTCAGTGTGTGTGTCAGTGTGTGTGTGTCAGTGTGTTTCAGTGTGTGTGTGTCAGTGTGTGTGTCAGTGTGTGTGTCAGTGTGTGTGTGTCAGTGTGTGTGTATGTGTGTGTGTGTGTGTGTGTGTGTGTGTGTGTCAGAGGTGTTTTAACAAAGAGTGGATTTACCAGGGTGAGGGTCACATGATCACGTTTTGTATGAATGTATGAATGTTGTGTTTTCTGATTTAATTCTCACAGATTTTATATTTTCTTTAATTACAGACTCATTCTTTGTGGACTCTCAGTGATTCACTGGGAAGTCGTGGCCTCGGCTCTGAAGTCAGACCCCTCACATCTGAGAGAACTGGATCTGAGTGGAAACTACGACCTGCTGGATTCAGGAGTGAAGCTGCTGTGTTCTGGACTGGAGAGTCCAAACTGTCGACTGGAGACTCTGAGGTCCTTAAATCCTTCTTCACTTTTCAGACTTTCTTTCTTATTGGGTCATTATTTATTTAAATTGTCTCAGTTCTGCTCTGCTCACTGTCCCTCAGTCATCTGTCACTCACCCAGCCTGTCAGTCACGTCCACCTCATCAACTCCATTCACCTGCACTCACCTGCTCCTGATCACTAAGAAAGTGTCAGTAAATAACATGTGGACTGAGGCCGAGCACTTGTCCTCCTCAGGTTTTCAAAATAAGACTCATTCTTATTGAAACACGTTGGACAGTTGATAAGTATAGAAACAAACAGGAAGTGACATCAGGAGCCATCCCTACTTTAAACAGTGTTTAATTACACAAACCTGCTCAGTGACCAACACACAGAGAAGAAGCTGATGAATGAAACAATGGTCCAACATGTCTGATCTGATATTTATCTTCAGGTCACAGACTGGACTGAGGTCAGCAGCATGTTGAGAGTCTGTGTTGACATGATGAGGATCCACAACAACAGGAGGACACATTCTAATATTCATATTTCTTTATCCAGGTTGATGAACTGCAGTCTGACAGAGATCAGCTGTTCTTCTCTGGCTTCAGCTCTGAGGTCAAACCCCTCTCATCTGAGAGAACTGGATCTGAGTCTAAACAACCTGCAGGACTCAGGAGTGAAGGAGCTGTGTGGTTTTCTACAGAGTCCAACCTGTCGACTGGAGACTCTGAGGTCAGTTCACTGACTGACTTTTGTAGATCTCATATCTATAAAACAGCATTTATACACAATTGATCTTAATTAATCTGTGACATTTTAAATATTCAGCTACTTGTTAAAACACTGAGTTGAGTTCTGGATTTCCTAAACTGATCTGCAGGACAGAGACCGGGTCCAAATAATCTATTTGTACTGAATCAGGACTCGTTTTTAGTCCAACATGTCTGATTTCATATTTATCTTCCATGTTATGAGTCTGTGTGACATGAATATGTGTCTGTTATTTTCACACATGAACTCAGTTTAATTTACAGTTAAGTTTTATTCTTTATCCAGGTTGACTCACTGCTTTCTGTCAGAGATCAGCTGTTCTTCTCTGGCTTCAGCTCTGAGGTCAAACCCCTCTCATCTGAGAGAACTGGATCTGAGTGACAACAACCTGCAGGACTCAGGAGTGAAGGAGCTTCTTGATCTACAGCAGAGTCCAACCTGTCGACTGAAGTATCTGAGGTCAGTAGATGGTTGGAGTCAGTCCACGCTGCTTTCATCAGTATGTTACTAAACACAGTCAGTATCACAGATCCAGGGTCTGTGCTACCAAGCAGGATTTGTGGTTATCAGGTTAACTTCAGGTTTAGTTTTTTCAGTTCTACGAAGCTCGTCCACTTCTTAACCAGGTCAATCACCATGGTAACTTCTGATGAACAGCTAACCTGCTCCAGGTTCAGTTGGAGATCAACCAGTATAGAAGCTCCGCCCACTGACCACAGTGACTCTACACTGTTGTGTGGTGCACACTCTCCTTAAAGGGACGGATAAGGGAAGTTTAAATAAACGTCTGGTTGGTTCAGTTGATCTCTAACTCACCCAGAACATCTCAATGTCTCCAGACTCATCCTGTCCCCAAAACACCAGATGACCTCAGCTTCCTGGAGACAGGTCCATGTGTGTGTCCTCAGAGACAGTGTGTGTCCTCAGAGACAGTGTGTGTCCTAAGAGACAGTGTGTGTCCTCAGAGACAGTGAGACAATGTGTGTCCTCAGAGTCAGTGTGTCTCCTCAGAGTCAGTGTGTGTTCTAAGAGTCAGTGAGAAGTGTGTGTCCTCAGAAACAGTGTGTCCTCAGAGAAAGTGTGTGTCCTCAGAGACAGAGAGACAGTGTGTGTCCTCAGAAACAGTGTGTCCTCAGAGTCAGTGTGTGTCCTCAGAGACAGTGAGTGTCCTCAGAGACAGTGTGTGTCCTCAGAGACAGTGAGACAGTGTGTGTCCTCAGAGACAGTGAGACAGTGTGTGTCTTCTTGTCTTCCACTCGTCTTGTTAGTAAACAACAGATTCAGATCTCGTGGCCTCGAGTTATTTATCTCGTTCACACGTTATTATGTCGTGGTCACGTAATATATTTTGACCAGATGCCACCAGGGGGCGCTGTAACTTACACAAGCTGGACCACAGCTGACAGCCTCACACGAGGGACAGAGACGGTGTCGTCTTCATCTGATCTGAGACAGTTTGTCCTCTCACTTCATCAGTGAAGAACTGATCAGGTGGATCTTTGTCACAGCTCTGAGATCAGTGGGACTGAAGCCTCTCCTCATCACATGGTAACCAGGAGCTCTTTATACAGAGCAGAACCTCTGCTGAGGTCCATCTGTCTCCTCTGGTCCCAGTTTGTCAGAAGCAGATGTTCATCAACACACAGTGAAACATGGCTTCACCTGTAACAGCAGTAAATCCACCTCTCAGGTGTCCACTCTGCACTTTGACATGCAGAGGACACACACTGAGCTCTTAGCGTGTTCATTCCAACACGTGAACATGAAGCAGAGAGGAAGCTGCTCCACCTCTGAACAGGACTGAAGTCCCTGCTGCTCTTTCTACTGGATGAGCTGCATCACTGACTCACAGCTGATGAAGTGAGTCTCTGTGACACTGATGTCTTCTTCTCTCAACAGGTGGGAGAGGTGGTCTTAGTGGAGATGAGTGTGAAGAGGACAGTGTGAAGAGGACAGTGTGAAGAGGACAGTGTGAAGAGGACAGTGTGAAGAGGACAGTGTGTGTGGACGGAGGCTGAGCTGTGTCCTGAGGATCCAGAGGCTGAAGCAGCAGCAGCTTGTGTGTAGTCTCCAATCTACACAACCCCTAATCTGCATGTGTTTGTGAGATGAAGCCGGAGCACCTGGAGAAAACACGGGGAGAACATGCAGACTCCACACAGGAAGACCCCATCTGAACCGGATTCAAACCAGCAACCTTCTTGACCAGATTATGTTTATTCACATGATGAATGTGTTTATTGAAATGACACAACACAAGCAGAATATATAAACCCTCTATAAAGAGTCACATACAGTGTGTTTAAGTTTGTCTTTATTATTGTCCACCTTTGTCCCTCAGTGTGTCTCCATGTGTGTAGAACCACATTCTGTGTATATGTTTGTTTATGATCTTAAAGTTCCTGGATTCATGTCACAAATTGATTTAGTTCAACACAAAGTTCAACACATTGAAATCACTTTGAGTTTAAAATCAGAGTTTTGTCTTTGACACAAAAGATCAAAACTCTGGACTTAAAAATGGGACGTTTTCATTTGTGCATCAGGTGCAGAGCGGTGGTGGCTTTTCTCCTTTTGACCCACAGGTGGCGCTGCAGTATAACAGCAGCACATCCCAGTCAAAGCCTTTATTTCAGTCTATGAGTCAAACACATGGATCATTTCCTCTGTGACAAACCAGATGTAACGAGAAGAAAAACATCTCAGAGAGAAAAGTTCTGTTTCTACTTGTCTCTGCTTTAATGCTCAATAAACATCCTTCCACCGACTTCACTGGAATCATGACTCAGCTTTTCTTTCCTCTTCAAACAAACTGGTGGAAACATCTCGTCCTTGGTGCAGGTACAAGAACAAAATCACCAGTTTGACATAATGGAAACCAGCAGAAGAAAAGTGAATGAGACATTTACAGAATGAAGAAGAGTCGATGAAGAGCAGAGCATCTTTAAGTCTCTGAGGAAACTGTTTCATAAACATTTTACCATATTTAATAGAAAACTGACCCGAGGAGAGGTCATCATGTGACTTTGTGATAATCCTCAACACACGTGTGTCAGTGTAACATGTGACTGTGACGCCATGTTCATGAACACGCTGCTCTCACATCTGTCCAGCAGATGTTGAAGCTCTGAGGTCCACTTCCTCTGCAGCAGAGTGAGACCATCATCTCTTCATGGAGCTGTGCACCAGGCTGGTGTCACGTGACCAAACACAAAGTGTGAACAACACGTCATCAAAGGATCCGTTAGAATTCATCAAACACGTTTATGGGACAAACTTTATACTTATAAGGAAAAGCTTGTGCTCGTTATGAAATTCTTCTTTATCAATTGATTTCATTCATTCACCAAACATTCAGTGATCACTAGCGGTCCGTCCACACATCTGTCCACGCAGCACGGGTTGGGTTCCAGAGACACCCACAGAAACAGGCTTCACCTTCTCCCCCCCCACCACCTGTTCATAACTATGCCCCCCCCCCCCCCCCCCCACTCTCCTCTTCTCCTCTTACCCGCTCCCTTCTTCTTGTTCTCTCTCTCACAGTCGCCACTCGTTCCAGTTCTCTCTTTGTTATCCTGCCTTTTTTTTCTTCCTACCCAATCTCTCCCTCTTCTTCTCGTATTTTTGCGTTACCTTGTTTATTTATGATTCATGCTTTTATTAATTTTAATGAAAATAACAATAGATTGAAAAATCACGAGCAATTAGTTTTTTATTTTAAGGTTTTTGTGTAACTTTATTTTTTCATCAGTGTAAAAATGAAAATACTGGAGTATCTAACCTGCTGCAGTAGCTTGGTGAATGTGTAGGGGGCAGTATAACCACCGAGCTGCTCAGGAGCTGCACATTGTTTTACACAGAAGAAAAACGTAAACAGGAAGTAGATTCTCTGTAAAAACCAACGAGCGAGAATCAACGTCATCAAACTCATAGATATATATAAAGAATTAATTAAAAAGTACATGTTCCACTACCAACACAATGTTATGGGTGAGCGAGCTGCCTGTGGCAAGATGGCCGCCATGTGTGGACGTTCGACTCCATTGGCCGAGACATCTAGTGTTTATATATATATCTATGATCAAACTGAGAAACTGCTGAATTAAAGTTAGATCAAAGGATTTCACCGCCGAGACTTTGATCTGTACGGAAACCGGTTTGTGACAAACTTCATTCCACATCTGAGGGGGGGTGTTTGTTTCCCTCACACGTCAGAAGGTGTGGGGTGCGCTTGTTTTGCAGACATGTCGGTGCAGGTGTGGTGTCTGTCGTTCCGCCAGCCGTACGCCGGTCTGATTCTGGACGGGGTGAAGACGCTGGAGAGCCGCTGGAGGCCCCTGCTGGCCCCGCTGGAGAACCAGACCCTGGCGGTCCACATCGCCCGGCGGGACTGGGAGGGGGACGAGTGGCGGGCGGTGCTTCGCGGCCCACTGGGGATGACCGAGGCTCAGATCCACGGGCTCCTGGAGTCCGGGGAGCGGTTCGGCCGCGGCGTGGTGGCAGGTGGGAACTGACCTGTGTTTTCTGTGGGGTTCCTGAAGGCATCACCTGTGGAAATACATCTCTTTCAGGATTGGTGGATGTGGGCGTGACCTCGGTGTGTCCCGCCTCCATGCTGGAGGAGGAGCTTCAGCACCTAGAGAGGTCGGCCCTTCTGGTTGGTCTGCAGGAGAAACACGTGACTCACCTGTCCAACCCTCGCTGGCTGAAAGAGCCCCTGAGCTCCCGAGGAGGTCGCGACCCCTGGACTGTGGAGATCCCCACGGAGCTTCTGCCATGAGGACACGTGATGCACACAGGGCCGGTGTCTCCTGGGATCAGATCTCACTTCCTGACCTACATGCAGATTAACACGCGTGTCCTGTGTTAAAGACCAGTCTGGGTTTACAGACGTGTGCGTGTGTGGGAGCATGTGAATGAAAGTATTGATCTCTATCTTGTGATCAGTTTTGATATTGTGATTCTTAGGACGTCAGCTGAGAGGACGTCCTTCACATGTGGACCAGGAGGGATTTGAAAGGACTCTGTTAGAGGATGTGGACTCATGTGTTCTGGTGGGATCAGATCTGATCTGATTGGTTCACACCTGAACATCCGTTTTCCTCAGAGAAAGAATCCTTATTTTTCATGTTGCGCCACCTGCAGGTCAAACTGGACACTTCAGGCTTCAGCTCCTCCTCCTGTCGTCCAGACTCAATAAAGTGAAGTACACTAATATATCATGCTAATGTAACAGTCAACATCTTGTATTGTTAACGATGAAAATCTTCACTGAGGGAATAAAACCATGAGAAACAAAATGGTTTCTTCAATAAAACAAAGGTTCGAATCCAAAGATGATGTCAGAATGAGTCTAGGGGGCGGTGCTTATACAGAGTTAGTTTTACATGAATGGAGTTAACGTACTGGTTGAACCTCCCGTGGAACTGGTTCTTCATGAAGTTAGTCCTGTAGTCAGCTCGTAACTTTGATTCTAGTTCAGGCCCCAGAAAGTCAAAGTACACGTTAAGTAAATGTTTGTAAAGAAGTTTCTGTCGTTTCACATCGTTCTTCTCTCTCTGATGTTTGTTCAAGTGTTTCTGATCAGTTTGGTTTGAATCAGTTATTAAATGATATAAAAACAGGCCGAGACGTCAGATGAGAATTACTACTGCACAGTGTACTGACTGTTAAAGACTCCATCACCACAAGATGGCAGCGTTCGTATCTGAGATATTCTACAGGAAGTGGAAACGAGTCGTCTTTATTTACACAAACAGATGAATGGTTCAGGAGGTCCTGATCATGTGACACCTGTGATCATGTGATCTTTGTCACTGATGAAACAAACAATCGTCTGCTTGTGAAACTAACTTTATTCTCCCAGAAACAACTTATCACCATCGGCAGTTTGAACAAAACATCAACATAAATACATCCCTCATCAATAAACAGGGACTGACCATGCCCCGCCCCCTCTCACCGATTGGCCGACTGAAACTCAATTAACTGACCGACAAACTAATTAAACTCAGTTCTTCTCAGGTAATCGTACCAACAACTGTCGCTCTCGACTTCAACGTTCGGAGCAGGAAGTTATTTGTGTCGGAGATTTGAAAATAAAGTTTTTTGGCAACAAACTAACTAAGAACTCTTTCACAACTTTCAATGTGAAGCTAACACGCTAAAGTGAGAACAGAAATACCTCAATACTGGAAGTATCGAGGGTTTTTTACAAAAAATTTACGGAAAGAATAAAGATTTGTCCTAATTATTTTTCATACATCATATCCTCTTTAACTTTTCCTGCCAACGGGAACTCGTTAGCTTCATGCTAACTCTTGAGGTATGTTTCAGCAGGATGTGCATCTCACTCACACGGTGGGGGGGATGTAGTGTGTCGCTGTGTGGTGGGGGGATGGGGCTGTAATGTAAGCAACCACGTGGGCTGGGTTAGGGGCGGGGCAATAAACCCGTGAGTTGTGGCCTCCAGTCTGGAGCGTTCCCCACTGGACTGATGGTGGGAGGCAGTGGTAGGAGGAGTGATGGGGGAGGTGGGTTGGCTGAGGAGCAGAGGGCAGGTAGGTGGTGATGGGCGGGGATTCATATGGCAGGTGTAGCATAGGGGGAGGGGGGAGAGGCGTTTGCTCCTGGTACAGATGAGCAGCGGAGGGGGCGGAGCCTGGAGGAGCAGGGCCAATGGAGGAGGTGAAGCCTTCCATCGATGGGGAGGAGCCTGTGGGGAGGGGGGGGGGGAAACAAATCAAACAATGCAAAATTCAATCATGTTGTATCAGCTGATCTGTCATCACTGACCACCGCCGTGTCCGTCCGTCTGTCCATCTCCTGCCCTGGAGGATTCTGGGTAGGAGGAGGGGGGCTGATGGGAGGCAGCTGGGGGTAGAAGAAGAGGAAGTCTGATACTTAACAGGAAGTGGAGCTTCCATTTCCTGGGAATTACTACACCAGCTGTACTTCCTGTTCCCAGTTCAGGTCACATTTCTGATTGATGTTATTGTTCTGATGATCACGTCTGTCCTGAGGTCAGGTGATGAGGTCACCTGTGAGACCTGCACCAATCAGAGACGAGTCTTACCGTGCAGCGGCTCCTGGCTCAGGTAGGGGGGGTAGGGTTGGTAGGTGTAGTGGTTCTCAGGAGAGGGGGAGGAGAACGTCGTCTGCTGCTGCCAGTACCACTGGGGGGGGAGTACTTTAATATTATAATATATTATTATTTTAAATATTTAAAGAGAGAGTGTCACAGGAACTCACCTGGACGCCCAAGTTGAAGTAATACTGAAGAATTCTGCAGTCTACACACACACACACACACACAGAGTAACATGAGTGACGGCAGCAGGTCAGTGTGGGTGTGTGACAGTTAGGCTGGTTGACCTCTGACCTCGGGGTAAATCGCTGCCATTAGGGTCGTAGGAGTAAGGGGGCGGAGCCACCACTGTGCAGAGAGGCTCACCTAGCTCATTAACCAACCACGGAGAAGAAGCTGGGATTGACATGGCGGCTGAACAGGAAAAGATCATTTTAAACACGTTCTGATGTCAATTATCTGAGGAAACAGGTTTGTTTGTGTTTACATTGTCTCCAGAATCTAAACAAAACAGATCCACACAGAGGGTCTCTGTCAAATGCCTGTGTGTTTGTGTTTGTGTACCTGTTGCATGCGAGTGTGTGTGGACACCTGAGCGTGTCTGTGTCTGTGCACTTGGCGGCAGGTGAGCAGCTGCAGGAACATGCGATGATGGAGAAGAGGGTGAGGATGAGGAAGAGGAGGGTGAAGAGCCAACGACAGCTAAAGGCTTCACTACCTGTAACACACAAACCCATTGAGTGTAGCTGACGTCACAATTATTATGGTTTTACCATCTTTCTGTCCCCTCAACCCGCTGAAGGTCCTACCACGGGTATAAATACAAACAGAGAGAACATTTGTACCTGCTGTGTGTGTGTGTGTGTGTGTGTGTGTACCTGCTGTGTGTAGTT
Source organism: Pleuronectes platessa (assembly GCF_947347685.1). NCBI lineage: Eukaryota > Metazoa > Chordata > Actinopteri > Pleuronectiformes > Pleuronectidae > Pleuronectes > Pleuronectes platessa. The sequence goes on along the minus strand of NC_070628.1, from coordinate 1,040,689 downwards.
GTAATTCATGTCTGGTCTTGGGGGAGAGTCAGCACATCCTCCTTCCTGTCCATCCTTTCACAACAAGAGAAAAGGTAAAAGCTTTCTGAAGCTTAGTGACATCACTGATCACATGATCATTATGACATGTTATCATGTTGTTAGCATGTCCTGCTCCGTGTCCTCCGTCTGTCCCTCACGTCAGAAGCATGTCCTCTGACAGACTGCGTCTCTTGTGTCTCTACAGATTCTGTGAAGTGATTGGTTGTTAAAGCTTCTACCTGATTGTTGGAGGCCTCAGCAGTTGTGTAACCACCGGACGTCTGGTAGTTCTGATCTGAAACAAAAGTCACAATCAACAGCTGAGGAAGCCACAGACACATCTGAGGTCAGTACTGGATCTACTGACAGGAAGCTGAGTGATGTGGTGACAGGATGAGTCTGGAGAGGTGGAGATGTTCTGGGTGAGTTAGAGATCAACTGAACCAACCAGACATTGATCTAAACTTCCCTTATCCATCTCTTGAAGGAGAGTGGAGAGTCACTGTGGTCAGTGTTCGAGTCCCAAAGGGGGGGGGGGGGGTGGCTGTCACAAAGTCAATCTGGAAACTCTCTGTCCCCCAGATAAATACTTATTTCACAGGATGAAGCTACTTTAACAAGACTCACCCTGAGCACTGAAGATGAAATCCTCTGAGAACTCAGCTGAGAGACAAAGAGACAAAGCGTCAGGGGACAAAGAGACGGAGACAGAGTCAGAGAGACAGAGTCCCGTGTCCTCCTCACCCTGGTCCTCAGCGGTGCTCGTGTCCTCCTGTTCGTCCTCTGAGGAGCACACTGGGGTGTTTGCAGGTCGATGTGAAGGGGGGTGGTGTCCAGAGGCTCTCTGAACTCGATAGGTGGAGCCAGGTGGAGGGGGAGGAGCAGTGCCCTGTGGGAGGAGTCAGAGTGAATCCAAACGGAAACGCATGGTCACATGTCTGCGTGGTCATGTGCTTCTCTCACCGGCAGCGGCGGGAAGACGGCGTCGCTGGCGTCATCCAGCTGGTAGTACGTGATGGCCGAGTCCAGATCGCCTGGCTCCTCCCCCGTCTCCGCAGGGTAACCAAACTGACAATCTTTATTGATAGCAGCAACCAGCTGACGACGGCTACGACTGAACACAGGAAGACATGTGATCGACCACTGGGGGGGGCACAGTCACGGTTCTACATGGAGGTGTTGTATTATATTTATGATGATTACACATGTCATCATCTGGAATAGTCTAGTTTCTTTGTCTCTTTTTATCAACCTGTCTGAGACTGCAGATGAAAATGAGTCTAAGAGGCTCTGGAACATTGTGCTCATATTAAATAATGTGCACCGTCCCTTTGGATTCAAAGTAGATCATATTTCAGAGACAGGTCATCGTGGTGAACACCAACCACACACATGGTTGGTGGGACTGTGGCAAGATGATGACATCATTTACCGGGACCTGAAGGCGTAGTTCTCATAGTCGTGGTAATATCGTCTTCCAGGGTGGTAATAGGTCAGCTGTGGGCCAATCAGGTGACGGTTGAGGAAACGGGTGGAGCTTCTGACCACAATCCACGACACACACAGACACACACAGAGACACACACACACACAGGAAGTCATCAGTATCAAGAGTAATTCATCGGTAACGCCTCCTTCAACATGCGTCACATGTCTTCACACCTGAGGTCAACCTGTGTCTCAGCAGGTGTGAATGTGATCAACTACACAAGTTCTACAAGTGTCAGTTCCCACCTGGACGCTCCGTAGCGAGGAGCTCTGACTGTAGGGTGGTGGTGGTGGTGGTGTGGGGGGGCGTAGGGATCATAGGTCATGGTTCCAGTTGAGGGAGGAGGGGGTGGGCGGGGGTGACCTGCCGGCTGGAAGCGAGGGGGCAGGCTGGATGGGGCGGGGCCTCCGTATAAAGGGGCGGGAGCTATCATGAGCTCGGCCCCCTTCATTCCACTGCTGCCCCGAGACTTCCTGAAGTAACGGTGACGATGATGACGCTGACCACGAGAGTCCAAGTCTGCACGAGGCCATAGGGTCAGGGGGGGGGGGTTGCAAGAGGTCAGAGGTCATAGAACAACCTAAGCTTACCCAGATCTCCTTTTCTAGTTGGAGCAGCAACATTCCAGGCAGGAACTGGATTCACTGGTTTCAGATCCGTCAGAGGAACCAGGTGTCTAAGACAGAGACACATCACAACCATCTGACGTCTGCTGGTCTGGAGTCAGCTTCACACCTGATGCTTGGTTCAGATTAATGTGGAAGAGTCGTCAGATTAAATGTTTCATTACTTCTCTCCCAGCTCCTCGATGAACACGGTGACGGCTGACGAGTGGGTTCCTACTTCCTGGATGAAGGCGTTATAGTATTTCCCCTTTGGCTCCAGACGCACCTGAAACAACACACACACACACACACACACACACACACACACACACACACACACACACACACACACACACACACACACACACACACACTCACACACACACACACACACACACACGACATCAATCAACCACACACACACTGAAGGGACAACCACTGATCAGCACTCACCCTGACACAGCGCGGCGGAGGCGGGGTAACTCCTGGTGTAAACGATGTCATAGTGACCATTGATGGAGCAGCACAGCATCACCTAGGCAACACAGATGATTGACAGTCAGCACCGGAACTTCAGAAACAGTCAAACTAATCGGACCAATCAGAAAACTGGAAAACCAAAGACATGTTCTGCAGGATAACGGAAACAACAGTACAAAAATAACTATTGTTGGGCCAGAGCCCAGAGGCTGACCACCAGACACTGGAGCCGAGGGTGAACAAAGGGTTGTTAAACTTTTGGAGGGAAAACATCCTCCTGCAGGCTCAAGAATCTCCCCCTGGTGGTGGAAAATGTTCTGGGAATGCCTTGGAACCCCCGCTGAGTTCCAAGCCCCGCCCACTCAGATCGATTCCTGACAAATCAATTGGCCGATGTCCTATGACCAACTCCTCAAGGAGGAGGACCTCTCAGGTAATTTAAAAGCCCTGGGACTCCAAATAATCGCTGCCATTTCTCCCTGCTAAGGACTTCGACCAGGCCCCTTCGGGGCCTCCCAGATGTTCCAGCTCTAAAGGAGGCAACCAGAGTTATTTTCTTTTATCTTAAGTTGAATCTTATTTTGAAAGACTATTTTTGTTTTTAACTTGAAAAGGCCGCGCACAGAAGCTCATTCGCCGGCCGAGACAAAGACTTTCTTTTTCACGATCCCCACAACTGCGCCACAGCAGAAGAGACGATGTTTCATCCCGTAGAGGAGCAAGACGAATCCGTTCCTATTCAACAACCGAGGAACCAGCGCCACCGAGCTTGAGCGGCCACGATCATTCACTGGACTTCCGGAAAATGCGCGCGCCACGCGCAAGCAACACCGCGAAGGTCACAGTAAGAGGCTTTATTGTCTGGGCAGAGACTAGTTTAAATACTTAGCGTGTCATTTATTTGATTGTATGTTTGTTTTAAGATCGCTGATCTGTTTTTAGCCGTGTAACGCGTGGCGAACTGGAGACGTCACATCCGGTTCCTTTGTTTACTATGTTCTGAGAAGCGCGCGTAACAAGCCGGCACTTCCTTTTTTACGTGTTACCGTCAGAGACATTGTGCGGAGATTTACATCTGTTAAAAGATAAATCTCACGTAACTGGGCTGCCCGCTTCGCCGGAAGTTTGTCTCTGACGATGTTTTGAGAGCTTTCCTGATCTCTCTATCTCTCCCTCTCTCTCTCTTTTCTCCTAAACCTGTTTTTACACACGTCCCGACCTACACTTACATATTTCATGTGGCATAGAAAATTCTAGATTCTAAATTATTGCATGATTTAACTTTCAGTGAACATTTTAAACTGTTTTGGGCTTTTTGGGGAAAAAAGAAACATGAGTTTTCCTCCCTCACCCGGTGGTGGGAAGTAGGAAAAGACCAAATCAGAGTGTTCTGTCAGCAACACTCAGCCAACTCCACAGTTAAAATAAAAAGAGCCATTCAGACATTAGAGGAGGAAATCAGGAACCTGGAGGCTGACACACAAAACAACGGGCAGGATGCAGAACGGCTCAAAACCAAGAGACAGGACTTAAACTCTTTTTCACATGAGAGAGCCAAAGGAGCCTTGGTCAGAGCCCGATTCACTGAACTACACGATATGGACGCTCCGACAACCTTCTTCTTCAACTTAGAGAGGTCGGTGGCTCGGAGGAAAGTGATGGTGTCTCTGCGGCTCCCGGACGGAGAAGTGACCAGAGAACCGGCTCAGATGAGGAAACACACCGTAGGTTTCTACTCTGAGCTGTTCAGGGCAGAACATTGTGATGCAGACGCTACTGCAGAGCTGCTAGAAGGACTTCCTCAGCTGACTCCAGAAGAACAGGACACACTAAACACTGACATCACCCTAGAGGAGCTGACCACGGCTGTGGAGCAGATGGCGTCCGGAAAGGCCCCTGGAGTGGATGGACCACCTGCTGAGATTTTAAAACATTTCTGGGGTGTTTTGGGACGAGACATTTTAGACATTTTTAAAGTCCTTTGGTGTTCGGGGGGGGGTTCCATTCCTGGATCAAGCTGCTGTACAGTGGGGCTAGTTGCGTGGTGAAGGTGGCGGGGGATGGTGGGGGGGGGGGGGGGCTGAGATGTCCTGTTCCCGTCACGAGAGGCATCAGGCAGGGCTGCCCCATCTCAGGACTACTATACAGTATCGCCATCGAGCCACTTCTGTGCAGGTTGAGGAGCAGGCTGAGGGGTCTCTCTCTCTCTCTCTCTCTGTCTCTCTCTCTCTCTCTCTCTCTCTCTCTCTCTTTATCTCTCTCTCTCTCTGCCGGGGCTGGCTCATAACCCTCCTGTGGTCGTCTCTACATATGCTGATGACGTAAATGTTTTTATTCATGACCAGCATGATGTCCAGCAACTTCAGGAAAGTCTGGTCTGCTATGGGAGAGCCTCTTCAGCCAGAGTCAACTGGGAGAAGAGTGAGGGGTTTTTAATGGGGCAGTGGAGCCCGGGGACTGAGCCTGATCTTCCTGCAAATCTCCAGTGGGGAAGGAATGGATTAAAGGTTCTGGGGGTCCATCTAGGAAGTGAGGGCTTCCAGAGGCAGAACTGGGAGGGGGTGCTGGAAAAGGTGGAAGCAAAGTTGTCTAAATGGAAATGGTTGCTACCTTATCTGTCCTGCAGGGGGAGAGTTCTGATAGTGAATAACTTGGTCGCCTCGTCTCTTTGGCACAGACTTATTGTGTTGGTGCCACCTCCTGGTCGGCTTAAGGATGTGCAGCGTCGCCTGGTGACTTTCTTCTGGTCTGGTCAGCACTGGCTGAGGGCAGCGGCCCTGTATCTCCCTGTGGCAGAGGGAGGTCAAGGTCTCATTGACCTTGTGTCTTTAACTGCGGCCTTCAGACTGCAGACGGTGCAGAAGTTACTGTACGGCTGTGGTCTCTGCTGATTGGCTCCTGCTCGTCTGCTGCTCAGACAAGATGGCCGACTAGGGCTGGACAAACAGTTATTTCTGTTATCATCAACTGAAGCTGACCTGACCGGACTGACTCCGTTCTACAGCTCGGTGGTGAACGCCTGGCAGACACTGGAGGTCAAGCGGACTCCTGACCCCAGACCAGGGATATGGCTGTTTGAGGAGCTGCTGTTCTACAATGAGTTCCTGAGAACTGACACCTTCTCCTCTACAACATTAATTATTGAGGCGGGCATCATCAAACTGGGCCACCTCACAAAGGCCTCCATGGAAACACTCTGTGACGTCACCAGCATCAGGTCCTCCAGAGTGCTGGAGAGGATTGTGGAGGAAGTGATGCAGTCCCTGTCTGTGCCACTGAGAGCGTTTGCTGAAGATCGTTCTCTAGCTGACCAATGGGATGATGACTGTGAGAACCTGTCCCCCCCCCCCCCCCCCCCCCCCCCCAGAGTGGTCAAACACTGTTACTGGGTTTGAGCTCAGGCTTCATTTGATGGAGTTGGGCCGTTTGGGAGTTTTCCACATTTTAACAAACTATTGACGGATCAGACCGATCTCAAGGAAACACGTCTTCATCGAGTTCACATGATGCTGTTACAGTTAATAACAATATATATGTTATTATTATTGTTATTATAAATTTCAAAAAAAACTATTTCATGAGTTAAGTTACAAACAGCAGTTTTAATTTTAGAACACACACACACAGACACACACACACACACACACACACTCACGTGATTTCCAGTAACTGCAGAGGGGGAGGAGCCTCCAGTGAAAGTGAAAGTGTTCAGACTGGTTCTCACTTCAAGGAGCAGACGGAGGAGACGTGAAGTCTGAGGCTGGTGAGTGTTCAGCTACATTTATATTATTCATTCATATTATTTTACAGTCAGTGTTTTTCACTGATCCAGAGACAGATGTGAACAGCAGGTCTGGATCAAAGAGCCTTCAAAGGACTAATTAACAGAGTTAACTCACAGCTTCACTTTTTATCTTCATCTGTTCATCAAGTGTTTAATAACACAACGTGTTTTCACAATCACACAAGTGTGTGTGTGTGTGTGTGTGTGTGTGTGTGTGTGTTTGTGTCCTTGCTGTGAAGTTTTGGGTGTGGTTCTTAAACTTTTTTGTCCTGATTCCTGTGAGCTCCGTAAAACAGGAAGTGACGCAATTCGCTTACCGTAGTACGTCGAGAGACTGAGAGAGAGAGAGAGAGAGAGAGAGAGAGAGAGACTCTTGTCCTTCCTGAGATTTCTGATGTGATCACAGTATTTCCTTGTATATAAGTATTCCTGTGTACTCAAATAAATACCAGTACTACAAACTATGAAGCCCTGCATCTATTTCACAATAAAACATTTAAAAGTAAATGAATTGATTCAGTCGACAGAAACGCTGAAGTGCTTTTATTTTGAAATGGGTAGGCTACAGGAAGTGTTGCAAATATTTGTATTTGTGAAGTTTTCAACAGATAAACATTGAAACTGGTGTGAAAGATCATTTCACTGTGTTCTGCTGTAAACTGAGCGCAGAACCAGAGGAAATAGACCAGACCTTGAATATCTAGAAGAGCAGCGTGGCCTGAACCACAACTGAGCCGCAGCCGGTGCAACATGGACGAGGACACTTCAGAGCAAGTTGGACCCTCAACCACAAAGTAAGAGACCTGCTACAAACATGTGAAGCTCCAAACTGAATCCTCACAGAATGAACCAGTGAATGATGTGTTCTGAATAAAAACATGTTTGTGTTTGCAGAGGTCAGGACCACAGCCTGAGAGCAGAGTCTCCAGGGTCCAGCTGTCTGTCTCTGAAGAGTGACTGGTCCATGGGTCCTCCTCCAAACTTCAGTAATGAACCTGGACCCTCACACACAGAGTAAGAGACTGTTTCTACTGGGACCTGCTCTGAAGAGGATCTAGTTTCCTCTAGTGTGGCCCCTGCATTAGGACACAGCTTCATTGAAGTTGGTGACTAATCTCTCAGAATCACTCAAAGAGCTCAGGAGTCTCATTTATAACCGTTGCTTACGCACAAAATGGGGCCTGAAACGTGCGTATGCCACTTCTCACGCACAAACCAAAAAATGTGCGTATTTCCACGCAAACTCTGACTCATGCATACGAGCGTAAAGTTGGAAGAGGTGTGTTTTTAGTTTTCGGCGGAAGATGTGTAAACTTTCTGATGTCCGGATGTCAATGGGGAGCTCATTCCACCATTTAGGAGCCAGGACGGAAAACAGTTGTGTTTTTGATGAGTGTTTAGCAGTGAGGGAGCAACAAGCTGATTGGCCGAAGCAGAGCGGAGTGAACGGGGTGGGGTGTAACGTTTGACCAGGTCCTGGATGTAGACTGGACCGGATCCGTTCACAGCATGGTACGCAATGTACTAGTGTTTTGAACCGGATGCGAGCAGCCACTGGTAACCAGTGAAGGGAGCGGAGGAAAGGAGGAGTGTGAGTGAATTTAGGTTAAAAACCAGTCGAGCTGCTGCATTCTGGATGAGCTGCAAAGGTCGGATGGCAGTAGCAGGTAGACCTGACAGGAGGGAGTTACAGTAATCTAGGCGTGAGATGACCAGAACCTGGACCAGAACCTGGACCGCCTTCTGAGTGAGAAGGGGGCGTATCCTCCTGATGTTGTACAGCATGAATCTACAGGACCGTGTTGTTGCAGTAATGTTGGCAGTGAGGGAGAGTTGGCTGTCGAGTGTCACACCCAGGTTCCTAGCAGTCTGAGTGGGGGTTAGCACAGAGTTGTCAAAGTTAATAGTCAGGTCGTGGATGGGAGAGTCTTTCCCTGGAAGGAAAAGTAGTTCAGTCTTGTCAAGGTTAATCTTCAGGTGGTGTTGAGACATCCACTGAGAGATGTCGGTCAGACAGGCAGTGATTCGTGCTGCTACCTGTGTTTCTGATCGGGGAAAAGACAGGATTAGTTGGGTGTCATCGGCATAGCTATGGTAGGAAAAGCCGTGTGAGTGAATGACAGAGCCGAGGGAGTTGGTGTACAAAGAGAAGAGGAGAGGACCCAGGACAGAACCTTGAGGGACCCCAGTAGTGAGGGGACAAGGTTCAGACACAGATCCTCTTCAAGTTACCCTATAAGTGCTTTCATTGAGGTAGGAAGAGAGCAGGGAGAGAGCAGAGCCTGAGACACCCAGGTCCTGAAGGGAGGAAATGAGGATCTGGTGGTTCACTGTGTCAAATGCAGCAGAGAGGTCTAGAAGGATGAGGACAGAGGAGAGAGAGGCTGCTCTAGCACTGTGAAGCTGCTCAGAGACAGCAAGGAGGGCAGTCTCAGTTGAGTGACCTGCCTTGAAACCAGACTGGTGAGGGTCAAGAAGGTAATTGTGGTTAAGATAGGAGGAGAGTTGATTAAAGATAGCACACTCAAGAATTTTTGAAACAAAGGGAAGAAGAGAGACAGGTCTGTAGTTATTTACTTCAGACGGGTCCAGGGTGGGTTTCTTCAGGAGAGGATTTATTCTTGCCTCCTTCAGAGAATTAGGGAAACAGCCAGTTGACAGGGAAGTGTTGATTAGATGGGTAAGAAAAGGAAGAAGGTCAGGGGCAATAGACTGGAGAATGTGAGAAGGGATGGGGTCAAGGGGGCAGGTGGTCGGGCGGGCGGAGGTTACCAAGGTCAGAACTTGATTGGGAGATAGGGGGTTGAAAGAGGAGAGCGAAGGGGATGAAGATGAAGTTGTTGGAGGTGTGGTTATAGAAGGAGGATCAGAAAATGAAGAGCGTATGTCATCTATCTTTTTGGTAAAGTAGTTGACAAAGTGGCTTGGTAGAAGAGAGGAAGGAGGAGGGGGACTGGGAGGGTCGAGGAGGTTGGAAAAGATGGAGAAGAGTTTTTTGGGTTAGAAAATGAGGCTTGAATTGCAGTTTGGTAAAAAGTGCTTTTGGCTGTGGAAATAGAGGCAGAAAAAGAGGAGAGAAGAGACTGATAAGCGAGCAGGTCGTCCAGGTGTTTAGATTTCCGCCATTTCCTTTCTGATGCTCACATAGTGGCTCTGACGGCACCGAGTCAGACAACCACGGAGCTGGGAGAGACTTGCGGACCTGTCGTGACGTGAGAGGACAGAGAGTCAAGAGAGGAGGACAGAGTAGAAAGGAGAATGTCTGTGGCAGAGTTAGGATGCATGAGTGAGAAAGAGTCAGTGGAAGGGAGGGCTGATAAAACAGAGGAGGGAGAGAGGGAACGAATGTTGCGACGGACAGGTACAGACTCTGTTGATGTGTTAAGGTTGTCGGTTGGAGATAATGGGAGAGAGTAAGAGATGAAGAAGTGGTCGGAGACATGAAGTGGGGTTACAGTGAGGTTAGATGTTGAGCAGTTTCTGGTGAAAATATAGTCCAGGTGGTTACCGACTTTGTGAGTAGGAGGGGAAGGACTGAGTGAGAGAGCGAAACAAGACAGTAAAAGTAAAAGATCAGATGACTTGTCTGTCTGGATGTTAAAGTCACCCAGAAGGATAAGTGCAGGGCCATTTTCTGGGAAGTTTGACAGGAGGACGTCTAATTCCTCCAGAAATCTCCCAAAGAACCTGGTGGACGGTAGAGAACAACAATAGTTAATTGTACCGGTTGAGTAACAGTCACAGCGTGAAATTCAACATTATGCAACATTAATGAAAGAACATTTGTGAAAGAAAACCATTTATTATGAACACAATAAAGTATAAAAACACAAATTACTAATAAAAGTACTAACTATTACAAAGATGTGTTTGTGAGTGTGTTTATGTAAGTGAGGGGCTCTCAAAATGGTGGTTGACCAATAGAGTAACACCTTCCTGTGGGCTCCTAAAATGGTAGCCCCCCCCCCCTTCTTCTGACATGTAGCGGGGGTCTGAGCTAATGAGGTGATGAGAAATGTGTGTGTCTGTGTAAATGTTAATCAAAGAATGAAAGATTCAGAGATAGAAAGCATGTGAAGAGCCTTCCTATCATTAACTTTCATTTAACTTATACACATAATATCACAACATATATCAAACTTATAAACACCACACAGAATCAAATAGACAGTCCTGCTTAGTCTAGTATCAATATTAAGCCCAGATTATGTTACCAGTCCGAGGGAAAGGGGAAAGGGTTGCTGTGCAGTTCTGTGACGTCTCCTGGCTTTGTGTGGTCGTGAGGTTTCTACATTCACGGTTCTGTTGAGCTGTGACGCTCTTGCTTGTTGAATCTTACCTGCAGGACATCGAGTCGCTGCTAGGAGTTTGGAAAAGCTGGATTTGAGAGGCGGCTTCCTTGAGAAGATGAGCTGGAAGCTAGACCTTTGCACTCCTCTTGTAGATTGGAAGAGAAGATGTGCTGGAGCAGCCAGGCCCCCCCCCTCGGAGATGCAGGAGAAACATCTGGCCGCCTGCCTCATCGGTGGGTTGATGGAAAGAGATAGAAGAGGCTTATATTGGCTCGGTGACCTCACAGGTCACGGGGCCAGAGTGACCAATAGGAGTTGACCCTTGTGGGTTTTCAAACCTCTGGGTGAAACTGTTTAGAACGATGGAACCTGCGGCATCCTGGGAGATTGTGTTCCTTGGCCTTTTCAAGAACAAAAAGGCCATGGGGCCTCAGGCTTTTGACTAGACATGAAGGCCGAAAAATAGGCCTTTGGTTTCATGAAACGTGTTTCTACATCCCCCATGCGGCGTCAGGATCACACCTGACGTGTTCCTGAGGGTTCTGAGAGATGTGTGCATGCAAATGGAAGGATGAGGAAGAAGAGAGGGTTCAGCGATTTCTGATCTCACACATTGTGTTATCCACAGCAGCAGCAGAGTATCAGTGTATTTTCTTTATTAGTGACATCACTGCTGTCCCATAAAGTCGTTCTCTACCTCCACCTCATTAACAAACACCTCGATGTCAGTGTCACAAAGTCTCACTTCCTCTTCTCATCGCTTGATGCCATGACTCCGTCAGGACTCACGGAGGAAACCCATTGGTCAGCAGCATCATTTAATATTCGTGCCGTGCTTTGATTTGACCATTTATGGTTGAAAGTGGGCGGAGTTAGAGGCAGATCCACGTACGAACGTCTCCAGGTGGACTGGGATTTATAAAGAGAACATTGTGATCAGGTGTGCCTGTGTGACGGTCTCTGTTTTGCTCTGCTGCTTTCTTTATTTACTTCACTTTCACTCAGGCTTAGTGGAAACAGTTTAACTTTATTCTCTGTAACATATAATGGACAAACAGCCACAGTCATCTACAAAAGAGAAGTTGCATATTACTACACAGGTTTCATACACTAAATTAACCATTAGCAACTAACTAAAACACTAACAGGACAGAAGGACAACCTACACACAGCGCGAGCATCTACTTCTGAGGTAAAAACAAAATGCGCCAGACTTAATCCCCCAGAAGCTCCCACAATGGGTTTTCAAAATAAAAGACATGGCAAAATAAAAGAAATACATCAAAAACTGTGACTACAGTCCCACGTTGAACAGGATTTAACATACAACATATTTACACCGTTACACGTGTGCACGGTTTTATAAATCGGAATTTTACTTTGCGTACGCCTTTTCTGGCTTTCGTGCGTACGTACACTTTTAATTAAACTTTCAATCCTACGCACTGTTTTATAAATGAGACCCCTGACCTCCACCAAGAATCAACACCCTCCTTATGAAACCACTTTGAAATCCACTAGAGACTCAAAACCTCCTTGACAGAAGTGATGACAACCTGTGACTGTGACATGTGAGTTATCAGGACATGTCTTCACAGGGAGAGGAAGAGGAGTCATGTTTCTGAGGAGGAGCAGTCGTCCTGCTGTGCTTCGTGTCAGGACGTCCTGAAGGATCCAGTCTCCACCAGCTGTGGACACTGGTTCTGCAGACAGTGCATCACCTCATACTGGGACCAGTCTGGTTCTT